>NW_017306744.1:644686-685233 GCF_000935625.1 Nanorana parkeri
TAAACTGATGAGCGGTAAAAACGTTTAAAGTGTCGCCTATGGCCAATTTTGGTTGCCGTCGTTTTCTGCGATGTCGCGGGTGCGCGCAATTTTAAAGCTTGACATGTTTAGTGTCTATTTAACCGACGTGACCTGATCTTTTATATTTGACCAAAAAACTGGGTAATAATAAATGTTTCCTAACATAATGTTACAAAAAACCTTTTTTTTTTCAAAATTTTCAGTAATTTTTCCTAATTATAATAAAAAATAAAACCTGTAGTGGTGATTAAATACCACCAAAATAAAGCTCTATCTGTACCCAAAAAATGGTATAAAATTAATTTCAGTACAGCGTTGCATGACGGAATAAACGTCAGTCAAAGTATCGCAGCGCTGAATACTGAAAAATGGCCTGGACAGGAAGGGGGTCTAAACACCTGGTCTTGAAGTGGTTAAAGTAATTCTGCCATTTAAACTTTCCAAACATTGTTGGCCTTGTTGCAAGAAAAAG
The DNA here is from genome assembly GCF_000935625.1 of Nanorana parkeri. Taxonomy (NCBI): domain Eukaryota; kingdom Metazoa; phylum Chordata; class Amphibia; order Anura; family Dicroglossidae; genus Nanorana; species Nanorana parkeri. Next base: position 645,180 of record NW_017306744.1, read on the forward strand.
ACATGAAATTCTCTCCTTCTCTGCTGATCAGTGCTGTTATGAAGGAAAAAACATGGTAGGAAACCTGTAGAGTAGGGATAAGCAAACCTAGCCGTCCAGCTGCGGTGAAACTACAAATCCCAGCATGCATCTGTCTCTTGTGGCTGTCAGAGTCTTGCAAAGCCTAGAGGGATTTGTAGTTGCAAGAGAGCTGGGGGGGAATTTGCCTACCCCTGCTATAGTCTCACATTCTCAGTCCCCATGCTGCAATCATTGATGCAATTTGTCCTGTAGTGACGCAGAGGCTGCTGGGAGGAAAATCAAATATTGGCACTCCTGGAAGTGTGAGATTTTGCAGAATCTTCAGCCAGTGGAAGAATGCATAAAGTTTTCTGGTGTCAAACACAATTGTACAGAAAATATAGGAGAGAGCCGCCTCTACAAGCTTTTACTAGCAAAAGGCAAGTGTTTAAGGCATAAACTAAGGTCTAAAAGAGGTGATAAGGTCTCCTCTTAATCACCTCTTTTCTATGGTGAATAAGTTTAGATTTTGAATGCCGTCATCATAACTTATGCCTTCAATCCCTTTAATTAATTTTGTAGCCCTCTCTGAACTCTCTCCAGTTCCAGGACGTCCCTCCAGGACTGTACAGCATACTCAAGATGGGGCCGAACCAATGATTTATAAAGTGAAAGCATTACTCTTTGATCCCTTCTACAATTCCTCTTTAATACACGACAGTATATTGTTAACTTTGCTGGCTGCTGCTTGGCATTGCTTACTATTGCCAAATCTGTGATCTATGAGCACCCCAAGACTTTTTCTATGTCTGACTTCCCTAAAGTAACACTCCCAAGTAGTAGTTTGTGCATATGTTCTTTACTCCCATGTGCATTACCTTAAATTTTTCAACATTAAATCGCATTTTCCATCTTGTAGCCCATTCCTCAATTTTGCTTAGGTCCTGTTGTAGTGCAAATATCTCTTGTTCGGAATTTACTGCTCTGCAGAGTTTAATATCATCCGCAAAAAACGAAATTGAGCTACTTAGTCCAATCTCTATGTCGTGGATGAATAAAATGAACAGGACCCTGGGGCACCCCACTCCCAGCCCCTGCCCAATTAACGAATGACCCATTTATCACTACCCTCTGGGTAAGTTCTTGCAGCCAGTTTTCCACACATGTACATACAGTTTCAGCTAGACCTATAGACCTTAGTTTATGGATTAAACATATTTTACTTTTGCTGCCCCGATTGCTTTTTTACATTTTTTGTTGCATACCTTGCAGTTTTTGAATGCCGATGCTGTCCCCTCTGATTTATATTTTTGAAGGCCTTATCCTTCTCTCTTATGTGTTGTTTTACCTTGCTTTCTAACCACTCTCGTTTAATTTTTGCTTTTCTGAATCTAGTGGTAAACGGAATGCACTGGCCAATTTTGTTATTTAAGATTTCCTTGAAACCAACCCATTCCTCAACTGTGTTCCTATTCAGGAATATTTCATCCCAATTTATGTCACATAGTAGGCCTCTTAGTTTATTAATGCTAGCTTTTCTAACATTGAGTCTTCTTGTATTACCTTACATGCCTGTGTTTTCCTGAGTTTACCATGAACATTATCATTCTGTGGTCACTGCTTCCTAGCTTGTTCCCGACTTGCACATCTGTAATCAGCTCTGTGTTACTTGCAATTAATAAATCTAACAATGTTTTTTCCCTCATCGGGGTTTCCACCAATTGCCCCATGGAATTATACTGGAAATTAACCTGGAAGAGCAAACCTTTATATTTCTCCTGTGAGTGGCCCCCGGGCAATAGAATACTACTATTTTCAACTGTATTCCCTCAGGGGAATTCATAAAAACTGGTGCAGGCAGAATCTTTTAATAAATAAATGTTATTTTACTATGTAATTTTGTCATTACTATGTTGTATTATCCCTAATTGCATTTTTTGACACCTTAAAAGCCCCATCTATCTCTTTTTTTGCTGTTTAATGCATTAACTAAACTGACTCAAGAAAGAAGCTGATTGGATACTACGGGCAACTACTCCAGATTCCATTGGCTCTAGTCTTTAGGAATTCACTTTACTGTTTCTTATGCCTTTGTGCATGAACCCTCTAAAATGATATGCTGTATGATCCCAACACAGCATTTGTTTTATGCCCTTACTGCCAGCCATAGCCTATACCCGAGACCACCTATTGCTTTCTAAACACCCCAAGTGCAGACGCAAGGCTTGCATTACAAGCACGTCCCCCATCGCGCTCGTCACACACCCTCTGCAGGGCGGATTCACAAATCTCCCGCCACGCTGCAGCGCGCACCCCGGCCCTTCCTTACCAGTGCGGCGCGCGCGCCCGTGTGGACGTGGCGCTCTCTAGCCAACCGCAAAGAAAGGCCCGCCCACGTCCAGTCTCCCGCTAATCAATGCTAAGGAGCGAGGTGACGCTAAGGCAGGAAGCCACGCCCACCAGGCGTGCAGCTGCTTCCGGTGTCGGCGTGTGAAGGCAGGTCGGGCGGAGTAGAAGGAAGCTGCTAAGGTAACGGGCTGGCTAACGGTGTGGAGAAATGTTTCCTTTTTGTGTGTCACAGAGGTTACGAACCTATAACGGGTATATAAGTGTGTGATTGAGGATAACGCGTGTTGGATTTAAATGCTGTGCGGTTCTTGCCTTATACATGGAAATGTGGAAGAGAAACATAGTAGCCTATATGACGCTGGCAGTGGTTGATATGGTGACCTCAGGGCGCAGTTTGACAGAACAAGGAGCCTGTGTTTGCACCTTTATGTCAGAGGAAAGGCTACACATTGGATGGGGCTCAGGAATCCGAGTGCTTGGGTCCCATGGGACCAGTCAGTCAGAGATGGTGGCCTCTGCCCCCATAGATCCAGATAGAGCTCAGCCAGCTAGGGGTAGCAGGGGTGGGGGTTCAATCACTAACCAGTAGAGGTTGTTCTCATTGCAAAGTAAATAAAGGAGATCTCGAGAAATTGGCGTTTTCGACAGCACCAGGACTGATGTGACTCTGCGCTATGTAGAGCGCTTGGTAAATTGTCAGTTCTATATAAGTACCTGTAATAAGGTGCACAGAGATGTGTTTACATGCATTTTTGTGTGCAGGAGACACTGAGGGGAGTTTATATATATATATATATATATATGAGAGGGGGTAAGGTATATAGTATTGCTTCTGACCTGAAGAAGAGAGTTTCACTCTTTTTTGACATATGTATGTATGTGTATGCATGCGCTTGCAGTGAGCTGCATTTATCAGGTTATGCAGATGGTGTAAACAAGCCCTTACCCTCACTTCCATTCCCAGTGACATTGGTTGATGACCAAGACAGAGTGCAAATCTTCCTACCAGGACACAGACAGCAATAAGACCTGACACTGGTTCTAACCCCTCTATCAAAATACTTTTTGCTAGGTCTACATCCTCTACGCATTTAATAAATCAACCCCATTGGCTTCTAATATATTTGAGGACTTAAAACCTAATTCACAAAGCTTTAACACAAGGGTGAGTCTCTAATTCAGTCATGTGACTATAATTTTCAAATCTTAGATGGAAATAGCTGTCACTTTTTTAGAAGAAGTATCCTTATCCTGCTGTGTTGGCAGTACGGATTGAGCCTCTTGTCTTTTAATCTACTTGAGGGGCTTTACTGATCTCCTTTTTATATTACATACTTGGGGGTAGAGTTTATAGTTATCCCTCGTCTGCTGGTCCTACCACCCCGATTGGAGGGCAGCTGCTTCTTTAGCATAGACATGAAATGACAGTTATTTGATCCCTGTGTTGGAAGCCTCCTATGACTCTCACAGCGACACAATCTTTGGCACATAAATCAAAAGGAAACCCGTTCTGAGCCTGATTACTGCCCCAATAGATGAGCTGTGCTGACCGCATTCGCCAGAACCATTTATATTATTTCCTTCCTCTCTCCAAAAAAAAATCATGTTTCTGTCAATGGCGATGCTGAAAGCATTTGGATTGTTCATGCTTATCCAGATACTCTTGGATACCTATCCTTAGAATTGGATGCTTGGTTTCTTCTTTTTGTATATGTTCATGGATAAATGTTAACTTCCAGTGACACTAAACTCAGAAGTTAAATCTTAAAAATGCATTCAAGTACCCTAACTATTAACAAAATTCATCGTCGTCTGTAGATCCTCAAGTCATCTCTGAATTGGTGCTGACGCTGTCCTTCCTTCTGGAGGGTGGCTGCTTTTGTTCCCCGTGGTCCCTGTGTGTGTTGTAAAGTAGCCACCCACCAGAAGGAAGAACAGTGTCAGCACCAATTCAGAGATGATTTGAGGATCTACAGCCGAGTGATACACAAATAAGATGCATTTCTCTATCATTCCTTTTGCTTATGTGCAGCTGCAGCCGGGGAATTCACCATGCGTAGTTGATTGGGCAGCAGAAGGAGCTTCCTTCTGTGTTCAGAGAAGCTCCTTCTGTGTTTGGAGGCACTCAAGTGTGGAATCAAGTCCAAATCTGAGTATATCCCTTTTAGAGGACATTTATTGCTGCATTTTTTTTTTTTTTATCAGCTAAGCAGTTCACGTGCGTATTCTGTGTCAAAATATGTTAGCATTTTATGTTTAGGTCTGTTTTGCAACCTAAAATACATTGCTTTTTTCCCCCCTTTTGTGCATGACCAAAAATCAACTTAAGCACTTATTTTGCAAGACAATTTAACTTCACATCTGTTACAGAACTTAAAACTGCTAAGGAGCCATCTTCATTTTTACTTATTTAGTACACAACATATGTATAAATCAATCTGTCCTTAAATTGCTATTCATATTAGAGCTGCAACAACTAATCGATTAAAACGGTTATAATCGATAATGAGAATCGGTGGCAACGATTCTCATCATCGATTAGTTGCTTTTCAATTAGTTCCCGACGCTCTGCTTCTCCGTGCTGGCTGCAGCAGGCTGTGTCCCTTTCAATCCCCGCTGCTCTTCCAACCTGTATCTGCAGAGACAGCAGGGACACAGACCACTGCAGCCGCCACCAGCAGGGAGGAGAGACTGCTGTCACTATTCGCCGGGCCAAAACAGTACTAAAGCTCTTCGATGTGAATTCCCCAGTTGCATAACCCATTTGGCAGCGTAAGGTGGTGAAGAATGAAGAAGATTATGGGGTTTTCTAAATGTGATCTCTGGTGTAGCACTTCAGGGAATTGAGGTAAAGTTTAACCTGCAGATAATGGCAGATCTCTCCTGGCAGAAGATGGTGGTCTTTTTGCAGACACCAGAGCGATTTCATGCTGGAAGATTCAGATAATTTTGAGATGTAATGATCTGGCAGCAGATCTTGTGATGGAATGTTGCAGGGTCTGAAATCCCAGGTATATTTTGGGGTTATAGAAAACATTGGAAGGTCAGTAATGGCGAGCGAAGGAAAATAAGACCACCTAGGATATGAAGTCCTCCCATAGCTTCAGAGAATGAACTGTAATGGGATTGGAAATATGGGATCACCAGGAGACTAGCAACCACAGCAGGTTGTTAATTGACAGTGACATCTGGTTAAGATGAGCCTTTATAGATCCCCATAGGGAAACGTTTTATTTTTTGTTTCATGGACCTTCACCAGGTGATGTTTAATTCAGAATTGTCTTTGTTTTTGATAACCAAGGTGACGTCAGTAAGCAATGGACAAGCATTTCCTCCTGCTGAGTCTCAGCCTCTGGGCTCTCTGTGCCCTCTGCAAACCTACTGAGAAAAAGGATCGTGTGCACCATGACACCCAGCTCAGTGACAAAGTACATGACGACTCTCAGAGCTTTGATTATGACCATGATGCATTTTTGGGAGCAGACGAAGCCAAGTCATTCGACCAGCTGACTCCGGAAGAGAGCAAGGAAAGGCTAGGGTATGTCTCCCATTTTTAGTTTTGTGTTAAAGGACAAGGTCACCCTACCCCACGGAGTACAACCTGCTGTGTTGAATACTTATCCTCCTGATTTCAGTGATCTTAACTGTGTGTCCCCAACAACACACAGCCTTTCTTCCGAAAACATCCCCGTTGGCTTATCACCTTGGTGCGTAAATGCACTGTGGCTCCATTCATTCCCATGGGGGAGCCATATTCCAATCAACCTGGAAAGCAGTTCACCATAGAAATTAATAGTTTGCAATGTCTATAAGATTATCATGGGGCGTTCTTAAATCTTTTTGATTTTCTTTATATGGCTGCTGCTCGCTAAGGTTTTGAAGTAATCCTGTTTAATTCAAACTGAGCAAGTTATAAAAAATGCTTCAGCATAGATTACCTTCAGTGAGAACTGAATGTCGGAGTGATGAGTATATCCAGATAATTATACACAGCTGAATTTATACCCCAGTTCCAACTTTTGCCATAAAATTCCAGAGGCTTTCCGTTGGCTAGTGGGGATTGAATTAAAGAAACAAAGAGGGTTGGAGCCAAGCTCGGCTTTTACTGGGAAAGTCGGGATTTGCATTTAAAGTGACATTAAACCCTCAGATTTTTTAACATAAACCAATACTGTAATGTGTGCCTTACTGTAATCCATGGTTGTTTCCCTTCTCTTTGCTGCTCTTCCTTTTAAATCCTCATATCTTCTCATGCTGGGGGAGAACTTCCCTTTGCAGCTGAGTGCCTCTTCCTGTAGTGCTGGCTCAGGTTGCAAACGTACACACAGACACCGTGTATCCATTCCAGAGACAAGGCAGTCTGCTGCAAAATAGAAGTTCTGCCCAGCATGAGAAGAGATACGGATTTAAAAGGAAGAGCAGCAAACAGAAGGGAAACTACCATGGATTACAGTAAGGCACACATTACAATATTGGTTTATGTTAAAAAATCTGAGGGTTTAGATGTGTGGTTATCACTGAAGGTAACCTCTGCTTATGCATTTCTTCACCTTATGTTCAGATTGAATTAACAAGGTTGATGACCGGACAAGAACATGCCTTAAGTTGGCCATACACTGGTAAAGTTTTGTTAGAAAATATTTTGGATTTTTCTTTTGAGTTTTCTAATTGTTAGAGGGGTCTAATTGATTTTTGACCATAGTGACAAAGAAAATAGGAGCAGGATGTAATTTTGTTTATTAATTACCTTAAGTAATGAAATTCTAACGGTGAATGTGATTTTTCATAAGGTAAAAAGTGTACATGTTGTATTGAGCATGTACTAGGCACAAAATAAACCTGTTTAATACGGCTGGGATTTCATTCAAGTACAAGCTCTGGATGAGATTTGAAGCAAATTTGGAACAAAGTTAACTCTATGATGGCAAGTTTAAATGCTCTGATAACCATTTTTGAACAAATTTCTAACAGTGTATGGTCAGCTTTACTAGTGCTCTGCTTGCTGTTTATGATATGGATGATATCAGTTTTGCTGTCACCCAGGCTTCAGCCGTCATGAACACCGTGCATCTGATTTCTGAAATCATCCATATCATGTTTGCTAATATTTCTGGCTAATTGTACAAACTCCTTTTTTAGATTTTTCAAAACTGTAATATTAGGACAAACCTACACAGTCTTTTTAATCTTTATCCTATCAGTTGGCCCTTGCACTATGTAGACGATGGTAGATCTAAACAAGATTCTACATCATATTCTATAGTGTGTAGCCAACGTTAGAAGATGTTGAACATTTGATTATGTACCAAAAGGCACCTTTTTTTTAAAAAAAGTTGTATTTTATTTTCCACTATAAACATATTCTTTTGAACATATTTTAAGTCATTTGTTCATAAGAGACAGTATTCTCCTGGATTAATGAAAAGCATGTTAACATGACCCAACTTGCATATCAGCAATTTGTTTCTGTCCTGTCATTGTTTTCTCCCCTTAAAATACCCATTTTTTAATAAACTGTAATCTTTCTGATATTGGCTCTCCTCTAACATATTGCCTTTCTTTTCCTTTTTCTGCTGGATGCTATGATGGCCCAACAGAAAGATTGTGAGTAAGATAGATGCAGACAAGGATGGCCTTGTTACTGTTGAAGAGCTAAGGGATTGGATAAAATTTGCCCAGAAGCGGTGGATTTTTGAGGACGTAGAGCGCCAGTGGAAGGGCCATGATCTCAATGGTGACAACCTGGTGTCGTGGGAGGAATATAAAAATGCCACCTATGGTTACATTTTCGGTAGGTGTTCTTGTCTGCTTTCTCTTCACCCGTGCCATTTTTTTCTTTGTAGAATCATTGTAGCTAAGATAGACTTGGATAAGGATGGGTTTGTGACGGAGGGGGAGCTGACTGCATGGATCAAGAAGACCCAAAGAAAATATGTGTACGACAACGTCGAGCGCCAGTGGCAGGAGTTTGACATGAACCAAGATGGATTTATATCATGGGAAGAGTACAGAAATGTCACCTATGGCACTTACCTGGGTAAGGGGGCTGGAAGTGAATATGAGTACAGTGCCTAGGATGACAAGCTAAAGAGATAACCATGAAATACCTTTTATAATGGGTGCAATCTTACACTTGTCTTTAACACTGTTACTCAAGAAAGACCCAAATAACTTGCAGGTTTTTCTTTTAACAATCTAAGATTTTCAGACTTCATGACAGTTAAACTTTTTAATATTACAAATTTAAAGTAGCTGGCCTTTTACACCGTTACAATTAAAAGTTGCATTTGTGAGTTACAGATATTATGGCATTTTTGTTATAGATGAATAAATCTTGATTGTCCATCTGTGTGATAGTTGAAGAAACATTTGTTCCAGTGCTGTCAATCCATTGGTTGATTGTATGTTGACACCACCTTGGTGCTTTGAGAGAAAAGACCCACCATTGGTGACAGTACAGCCTGGTTCTCCCTTCACACAACAATGCAGTTAAACATTACAACCCGTTTATGTTAGATGGTGCAAAAGCCAAAGGGCCTTGATAGACTTGATGGGGGGTGGGTCGGCTTTCTGAGTCAAGTGCTGCTGTTCGTAAGGCTAAAAAGGCAGATTTAGAGATTTAGACCTGGTTCCCCAGAGGATCTCCAGAGCCATTCCTTCCTACCCCTCCTCGTGTTTTAGGAGTTGCTCAGTAGAGGGCTCTTTTTCGCACATTTGGTGGGAATGCCCACTGGTTACCTGCTTTTAGACTAAGTTTTTTGCCAAAATTCGAAAAGTATTGGGGTTCGCCTTGTCACAGAGCCCTCATATAGCTCTCTTCAACCAAAAACCACTTGCAATTAACAACCACCAGTTTAAATTGTTGCTCCACATCCTTACTGCAGCCAGGAAAGTGATTGCGAGATCTTGGAAAACAACCGTTCTCCCTATCAGAATGTTTTTTGTCATCATGGCCCAGGTAATGTTTTTTGAGAAACTCACGGCGTCACAGGAAAACTCCATGGCCACCTACTCCACTATCTGGGACCTGTGGGTCGCTGCTTTTTTCCTGGATGATTTTGACCGGGTCTCCATGCTCCTGTGATGACCTATGTGGTGGAGCGGCGGGTTGCCTGTTTTGTCTGTCTACTCTCCCTCTTGTTTCACCCTTCGTATGTTTGTTTTCCCCGATATTCACTAGTATGTAATGTGTTGATGGAGTTTACGGATATAATGTTGATGCACGTTGTGTAGAGATATATTCAAGTTGATTGAGGCCTGGGTCTCTGCTGTTTTTTTGTATTTTTTCAATGGGGTTTGTTCTCATTCCTTTTGTGTTTGTTTTGTATGAAAATGTGCTCAATAAACACTTATTAGTACCTAAAGGCAGATTTAGGTACTAATGCTAGTTCTCTGTAAAATGTACTGATTATCTTATAAATGTTTGTAAAATTCTTATGATGTAAAAGATGTACAAGTATTAAAATAGTAAAAACGGCAAAAGCCATCTTAAAATGGTTTTATTCACCATAATGTTTGGCAAACCTTCAGTCACACCAACAGTTTAAATTTTGCGGATCTCATTCAGGTAGTTAGTTTAGGGTTATAAGGAAGTTAAATCTTAACACATCCAAGTACCTTAACTATTGACAAAAATGTGTCGTATTTGTGTATCACTCGGCTATAGATCATCAAATCATCTCTGAATTGGTGCTGACATTGTCCCTTCTGGAGAGTGCCTACTTTTGTTCCCCATGTGGTCCCTGTGTGTTGTAAAGTAGCTGCCACTCCAAGCTTGCTCCCGTGATTAGACTATAACGTCAATACAAATTTAGTAAACTAAACATGAGCTCACAGGAGTGAGCTTGGAGCAGTGGCTACTTTACAACACACACAGGAACCATGGGGAACAAAAGTAGTCACCCTCCAGAAGGAAGGACAGTGTCAGCACCAATTCAGAGATGATTGGAGGATCTACAGCCGAGTGATACACAAATAAGATACATTTTTGTTAATAGTTAGGATACTTGAATGTATTAAGATTTAACTCCTGAGTTTAGTGTCACTTTCAGAAGTTGGCCATAAGAATGCTTGGAATTACACACAAACTGCTAAATAGTAATACAGCACTCTACAAGATAAAACCGTGCATAAAAATTCCCAAGGCTAGAATATAACGATGTAAAATAACACATACATATAACAAAATGTTTGTACAAATCCACTATTGATACGTAAAGATATGATCAACATAAACTTCATAAAGCAATCTCAAAAAGTCCACAAATGTGTGACTGAAGTTTCTAATTTAAAGCATACACATATATAAATCCAGTAAATGGTGTAAAAGAGAAAAATAAATTGTATGACAAATCCAGCCATCTAATGTGTTTCTTCAGTCTTAGACTTTGTCAAGAGCGATGCTAATGAAGTCTAAGATTGAGGAAACTCATTGACATTTTTTACATTAACCTTTTTAATAGGAGGTATTTTTATGCTGTGCAATCTCCTTTCTACCTCCTCCCATTGTATACATTTATTATAGTGCTATTTGACCTGCTTATCTTTGGATGTGGTCAGTGGAATCTATGTGAGTACCAGGAGAAGGGGAAAACACATTGTAAGCACTTTGGACACAACAAGTGATTTGTACATGATTTGGAATATATTTAAAAATGATCTATATTTTCTTCTTGACACTTTGTGTGTGGTGTAATTGAGCACTTTACACATTTGTAGACTTTTTTTAGATTGGTTTATGGACTGTGTGTATGTATATCATTATTTTTTTGTTACATTATTATATAATATCCTTTGGAATGTTTATGCACTACTAGTTTATCTTGTAGGGAGAGCTGTACCAAATCAGGTACATTTCTTAGAGTAGTAAATGTTTGGTTTGTTTGATTTATATTCACAAACTTTGACTGTTGTAATTATTGTTGCCATTAATATCTGCTGATTTATAAATTCAATGATTAGCTCATTTTAAGTTTGCATTGAGCAATCAATATTATTCCTTCCATTTCCTGTTTTTAGATGATCCTGATCCTGACAACAGTTTTAATTACAAACAGATGCTGGTGAGGGATGAGCGTCGTTTTAAAATGGCTGACAAAGATGGCGATCTGATTGCCACAAAAGAGGAATTTACAGCATTCCTGCACCCTGAAGAGTATGATTATATGAAGGATATTGTTGTGCTGGTGAGTATGTAGTCTTACTAGAAGAGGAGTACAGCATTGCTTTGTGCTGTCGCCATGTTGTTCAACATGGCAAGTTGATAACATTTTGTTTAAGTTTTTTCTTTTTTTTTTCAATCTCAATACACAGGAAACAATGGAAGATATCGATAAAAATGGAGATGGAGTGATTGATTTGGACGAGTACATAGGTTAGTGGTCAACAAGTCACTTATTGAATATTAAACTTAAAACTGACGCACTTTAATTAGGGATGCAAGAAGCCGGGCTTTCCTCCCGCACCGCCCCGTTCAGCCTCCTATGACATCAAGTCAGGATGGAGAGCGGCTATAAGCAGTCTGTGATTGCTGAGTGTTTGTAAATAATTGAGGACAGAGTATGTTTCCTGTGTCCCCAATGATGAATGGGAAGTGATGTACATCACCTCCTGTTCATTCACGATTGTGTACATAGTAAACGTACTATGTCCACAAGTTATGAATGAACAGGAACACTCAGTATAGAGGATTCCTGTTCATTTATAACAGGGGATGCAGTAAAAAAGATTGAGGACTCGGTGTTCCCAATCTCTTTTTTTCTATTTTAAAAGTGAAATATTGCCCCGAACAGTAAAGTAAAAAATATTTAATAAAAATATATAAAATGAAAGTGACATTATACCCTCAGATTTTTTAACATAAAACAATACTGTAATGTGTGCCTTACTGTAATCCATGGTAGTTTCCCTTCTCTTTGATGCTCTTCCTTTTAAATCTGTATCTCTTCTCATGCTTGGAGAGAACTTCCCTTTGCAGCTCAGGGCCTCTTCCTGTAGTGCTGGCTCAGGTTACAGCCTACAGAAATGTATACACAGACACCGTTTGAGACAAGGCAGTCTGCTGAAAAGGGAAGTTCTCTCCAAGCATGAGAACAGATACAAATTTAAAAGGAAGAGCATCAAAGAGAAGGGAAACTACCATGGATTACAGTAAGGCACACATTACACTAGTGTTTTATGTTAAAAAATCTAAGGGTTTAATGTCACTAAGTTTATTTTTAAATAATTTTCAGTTTCGACCTGACTTTTTTTTTTTTTTTTTTTTAAACATTTTCGTTTTCGGTGCACCTCTAACTTTAAATTTGGGGGTAAAAATCAAATAATATCCATAGTATTTAACTGCAAGGTGTCCTGGCAGTTCACTGTATTCTCTTTCCAGGTGATATGTATAACCACGATGGTGATGCCAATGAGCCAGAGTGGGTAAGGACTGAAAGAGAACAGTTTGTAGAGTTTAGAGACAAGAATCGTGATGGCAAAATGGACAAAGAGGAAACCAAGGATTGGATCTTACCCTCTGACTATGACCATGCTGAGGCTGAAGCTCGCCATCTTGTTTATGAATCTGACGAAAACAAGGTAAACGCTGAGAAGGATATGTATATTGGGCTACCGAGAGGGGAAGCTGGTTCCTGTATAGGATGGTGCGAGACTTTTAGTTCTCAAAAACAGCACTTTTGATTTTTACAGACTATTTAATATATGGAAGTTAGGGATGCACCGAGCCCGATACTAGTATTAGTGCCGATACTGAGTATTTGGTCAAGTATTCATACTCGTCCAAATGCTCCTATACCAGAACTTCTGGTCAGAGGGAGATTTCCTTCTGACTTCCAAGGAAGCCGGCTCCATGCTGATTGGAGTCGGCTTCCCGGCTAACCAAGAATCCAGGCAGCGGGTAATGACATGCCACCCAGTTTCCTGATTGCTCGGAAAGCCGGTTCCATTCTAGATTGCTAGTGGAAGTACCGTTATAGGTGCTCTGCATTGAAAAGATAAATATCGGTTCTCATACTACATACCGAAAAAACTGTATCAGTGCATCCCTAATAGAAGTAGTGGCATTTGATCTGCAATCTGTAGTTGTTGGGATTTGATGGCTCCCAGATGAAGTGGTGTTTAAGACGGGTCTCAAACTCAATTTAGTCGGGGGCCACTGGACAAATTTTTTAGTCGCGTGGGGGGGGGGCGCTACTATATACGGTACCAGTGTTAATGTATGCACATGTTACAAGCGGCAGCTGCCACCCATTCAAATTAACGATCGGGTGACAGCTGCTGCATGTACAGGCCTGCACACCGCATGTAATCATATGTGAAAGGATTATATGCAGTTAGGAATCTGTCACTATTAGTGGTTACACAATTGTTTATCCAGGGATTTTTGTAACTGCATGTAATCATATAACATACCATTACATGCGGGGAGCTGCGGTCTGCATCAGTCGGAGATGCAGACCGTGCAGCTGCTCCTGCAAGTCGGGCACGCGGTCCGTGACCGTATGCCCGACTTGTCAGCTGGCTGCGGGCCACTTAGTACCGGCTCATCGCCAGGATCGCTTCTGTTGTAAAGCCGACAGTCGGCTCTACAAGTTTAAACAGAGTCCTAGTACTGATACATTTTTGTTTGTCATGTGACAATTTTTCCTAAAACAATACAGACTAATGATTTCAGGACAGTGGTGGAGCGCCAGAGCCCGGTCCCAGCTGCAACCACTGCAACCCTGGTAGTTCTCATGAAAATGCCAAGTATCTGCACTGGTATCTGAATTGGTATTGGTTCATCCCTATTAAATTGTACTTACAAACGACACTAGCACTTCTGTACTTTTAAGAGATGATGATGATGACTCAGTTCACAACAAACGCAACAGCCTGTGCTGCTCTGATCTGTTTTCTCCAGCTACTACTTGTGCAGCTCTGCTCCCAGTCTTTCTAGTGTGGTGTTGGGAGACTGACATAGGTTGCAGTGACCAATGAGCAGCTCAGCAGTTTTACTATTTAGATATTCTACTGCCACACATTATATTCCTATCTAGAGTATTTAGAAAGGATTCTCCTATGTGCATAGAACAAAACTTTCAAATCTGAATACTGATCCAATGGGAGTGAGTAACACATGTGCATTTTTACCTAAAACTGATTTTAGCAGGGTGTAGATGTTCATTTTTAGATGTTCATTTTTAAATGTAGTTTTCACTGGACTGACTTATCTTTCTCCTCCCAAATCTTTGGGTAATATTTTTTTTTCTCTAGTAAAAATTTAAGGGATTTTAACACTTGACCTGCTTAAAAATTTAGATTTGTATTAGAAAAGAACCCAACAAATGTAATGAAAAAACTTGATTCGTTGTAGGTAAAATTTCAATGACTTCCACTAATGATATTTATTCTCTTCTCAGGATGGCAAGCTGACACGAGAAGAAATCGTTGATAAATATGACTTATTTGTGGGCAGTCAAGCTACAGACTTCGGGGAGGCATTGGTGAGACATGACGAGTTCTAAAGAAGAGCATTGACTCAGCCTTCACTCCTGAGAACAGGAGACTTCTCACCCTTTTCATGGGCTTCAGAGTGTGCAGCCAGAATACAAAGGACAAAAGTAATTTATTGTAAACGGACTTTTCAAACTTGGGAGAGAAGATGACGCAAACCTAACTCTGATTACTCTTTGGAGACCACATAGACGTTACTTTATAAATTCAGATGCCTCATAACGGCAATAACACTATTCTTCAGTTTTACTGTTTTGTTCTTCACTTTTATTTTTGTCCTGGGATATGCCTGCAGTGTTTAAGAGTTGGATTCATTCCACATTACTGGCATATTGTTGGCTCTAATCTAGCCATGCTTAACCCCTATCCTAGAGGCCCACCAAGAGTTCATTGTTTCCTTCTACCAGCTAAGGGTAGAGCTCTATTAAGTGGAAAGGACCATACAAATGATCCCACCTTCATGTCTGTAGACAACATGCACTGTTAGGAGGCCTAAAGAACCAGAGTTGAGAGCTACTATCCTACACCACACCTACCTGTATAGAGATCATACAGCATGTCCTGGATCCCGTAGCATCGGTTGGTATACAACTATTTACAATTGTGTGAAAAACAATCAAAGAACAAATGTGTGTGGGATTTTCTAGCCGTTAGTCATTCTGAAGGCATGTTCTTTACATCACATACACAACGTTTTTTTAGCACAGTCATGACAGATCCCAGGGCCTTATTTGTAATATTCTAGTCATTGTTCTTTGCTCGGTCAGTACTCTTTTCAGTTTTAAATAGTCTGTTAGAGGTCAATTTGCTGCCTATTTTTTAAATGTAATGTTATTGTATGCCTATAACCAACATCAATGGTTACAGTCCTGTAACAAATTCAGTATTGGTCCCCTTGTTCATTTCATGAATGGTTCCTTTTTATCTTATGCAGAGTATTGATTTTGAAATGACCATGTCAGAAGAGTGGTGAAAATGAGTTCAGTGAATGAACAAGATAAACACAATGTTTAGGGGTTTTTTTCCTCTATTTTTTTAGGAGTATTATTATACAGAATAGATAGTTTCCCCCAGCTGATGCCAGTGTTAAATGACCTTATCAGTTGTTTTATTGGTCACATATTCACTATATTATGACTTGAGATAATTGAAAGCAAACTGCAGTTTAACATGTCCTGATATGTTTTCAACTGTACAAAACAGCCCAAAATGAAAGCGCTCACCTTTTTTCCAGACTTTATAAATGCTTTTTTATAATGTGCTCTGAATATTTTGATATGGATGGCTCATTTACATAAATGTGTGGCTGCAGGGGAGGACAAATTAGAGTAGACATGTATGACGTGCTCTATATTGCAGCGGGTACTTGTTATCATAAGGTTTTCTGTGAACATCTTAATCCTCTGTAGGAGCCAGCAGAACAGATTAAGTGACTTTTGGGGTCTACAATTCTTTGTTCGTCCTGAAATGTTTGCCTATGGTGTGTTTTTCTAAAGGAAAACCTCATGTAAATGTATAGTATTACCTCTCAGTCCAGATGGACACACTGAAATACAATTCACTAGAATCACAGCATGATGGTCTTAAATATTCATTCAAATGTGAACAGGGAGGAGCCTTGTCCCTTTTTGTGTTTTCTCACCACAATGTGCTAAAGATGTTGAGTTGTACTTTTTATCAAGAGTCAGCCATTCTCTTTTGCTGCTTTAGCATAATTCAACCTAGCCTGACTTCATACTGTCATGGGTGCTAAAACACGTCTGGTTTAGTACATTCACCTGCAATTAAAGTGATTTTGAATATTAGTTTGTATTTGTCATTTGTACTATTCTGTAAATTGAGTTTGTGCTGCACCCGCTGGTAAAGTAAAATTCAGTAGATCACATGGTAAGTCTTAACAGATGTTTACGTTTCTTGCTTGTATAATAATTTGATTTACAGTAAGATCCCTTTTGCCTTTTTCTTTCTATTAACCCCACACTCCAGCATGCTGAACTCCAGCAAAAAGGATAAATGCACATATGAAAAACATAAATGGTAACCGTTTTATCTGACAATATATTTGTGATTCATATAACACAGTGGATGACCCAGTTTTTCCTTTTATTATATTAGTAATACAGATTGGTGACCTCCATACTTCCAGTCTGCTGACTAGACAAAATATTTATATACTGTATATACTCGAGTATAAGACGCCCCGAATATAAGCCGAGGTACCTAATTTTACCACAAAAAACTGGGAAAAAGTATTGAACACTGATTCGGGGCAGAAAAACTCGGCTTATACTCGAGTATATACGGTATATTAAAGGCATTTATATAGCACTGACAATTTACACAGTGTTTTACATACTGTACATGATAATATGAAATCAACTGCACTCCATACAGCGTACAGACCTTGATGACAGGTTGGTGTTTGAAGTGATAACACAGACGGCGCCGTGTCAGATACAGTCCATAATAGAAGTCACCAGCACTCGATGTGTGCAAGAAGTAAAGAACTTTTTATTAAATGATCACATGCGTCATACAGCAAACGTTTTGGGGCCACGCACTGTCCCATCTGGGCAACATAGTAACGTCACTATGTTGCCCAGAAGAAGGGACCCTGCGTGGCCCCGATAAGTTGGCTGTATAATGCATGTGACAATTTAATAAAAAGTGCTTTACTTCTTGCACACATCGAGTGCTGGTGACTTCTATTATGGACAGTACATTCCCATCCATCTCTGCCCTGCAGGAGCTTACAAAGTATGGTACCTAACACACAAACTTGCACACAGGCAAAATTAAATAAGAACCGATTAACCATCCAGCATGTCTTTGGAGTGTTGGAGGAAACCAATGCAAGCACAGGAAGAATATACTAACAGCATCTTGGCTGGTATTTGACCAAAGAGCCCCAGTACTGCAAGGCCGATCTGCCAACCACTCAGCCTAGGTAATAAGTTGCTGTGCATGAAAGGGGCTATTGACAGGCATTTTGAACACCTACCAATGCTTAAAAGGGTGTTTCAGCTTCTTCTCTACTAGGAAAGAAACAGCATTACAAGCAGGGACTGACATAACATGGGTGTCATGCATTCACTTCCTTAGGGAATAAAGCTTCAAGTCCTATTACGCCTCTGTGCTCTGCAAGCAGTGTGTGTAAATCACAGGCTGCTGTGCACAGTTAAAACTACATTTCCCGCAACCCTGCACCATACTGACTATGAAGCCGTAGATATATGCAAACAGTTTAAAAATAGAATTAAAAAAACACAAACAGCGGTTTAAACGTACCTTTTTTTTTTTCTTTGCGCGCTCCCGCGCCGAGAATCAGGAACCGCTTATACGGCCGCAAAGGATCTTGGGGCGGGCGCATGCGCAGTTCCAATTCTCGGCCGGGAGACGAGCAGAGACGCAAGGTAAGTCTATGGACACGTGCACCCGCCTGCAGACACCGCTGGATCAGAAGTGCCTGCAGGGACAGAGGAGTCGGCGCTGGATCGGAGAGCCGCCGCAACGCTGGAGGGACAGATGAAAACATCAGGAAAGAAGAGGAAGATCGGAATAAAAGACATAATTTAAGGGAAGTGCTAACATTAACATGGGGAGGGATTTTTTTTTACCTTAATGTCACTAAGACCTGCAGGATGCCCAGATGATATTAAAACCAATGCTGTGTATGTGCCGCTATAGTACTGAGCCTCTTTACACAACATTCTATCAAGGTGCCTTATCTCCTATACTTCACACTATGAGAAGAAAGTTCATGAGAGAAAGTTCTGGTACTATTAGAAGAAGCCTGCACAACAGATACTTATAAATTGGGTTGGATAAGAAGCAATACTGGGAATTTGGGTGGGCTTGGATGAGCTTTTATTTTATAATGCATTTGTATAGTCTTTTCAGCTTTCCTTAAACTGTACCCCTGAATCCATTGGTAAGTTCCTGGGGTTCACATGTCACTTATTAAAAGCCAGTGCTCACTTGTTCCAGGTTAGTAACTCCCTATGTAGTGGAGCAAGTAAAATTTGTACCTTTAAAAAGCAGCTCACCAGTAACAATGACGGGTTCTATTTAAGATCGCATTTAGAGAATAACTGCTCATCTGTTGTGGAGAAGGCCTGTACCTATGTACTAAAGAAGGCTTGTACCCATGCTCAAGTGTTAATGTAGTTCTAGTATGTGATTTTAGTGTAGTATGCAAACCTTAAATATATCAACAATCCTTTCTGTATTCTGAAGGTGCAATAATGTTGCCTTATATCACAGTTTTTGGGAATGTTCTCAAATTTGTGATTACTGGGGGCCAGGTAATGACCTTACTTGGTGACCTAGTTGATACTCCGGAGGTTATCCACCGTGTTCACTGCTGGCTGGGTCTCTCTTTCCCACACATGCCTAGACACTCTACCAGTGTACTAAACTAGCTAACCACATGCTGACCGCCACTAGATGTCTCCTGTCCCTGAAATGGAAGCGTAACCTACCACCCTCTAACCTTGATCTCTATAGATGCATTCTTGACGCTTTCAACATTAAATACTTAACAGGACACTTATGTAACAT
This sequence comes from Nanorana parkeri, assembly GCF_000935625.1. Classification (NCBI taxonomy): domain Eukaryota; kingdom Metazoa; phylum Chordata; class Amphibia; order Anura; family Dicroglossidae; genus Nanorana; species Nanorana parkeri. The sequence goes on from NW_017306744.1 coordinate 664,584, forward strand.
TTGAGAAAACCTGGTCCTCCTGGTGGCTTATGGACTCCCCTATTTAACTTATTTTTACTAGGGATGCACCGATACTTTGAGTATCAGTGCAGATACTTGGAATTTTTATGAGAACTACCAGGGTTGCAGTGGTTGCAGCTGGGACCTGGCTCTGGTGCTCCACCACTGTCTTGAAATCATTAATAGATATTGTTTTAGAAAAACTGTCACATGACAATAAACAAAAATGTATCCGTATCAGTACTTGTAAGTACTTGGGCAAGTATCAGTACTTGTACCCGCAAAACTGGTATCGGTGTATCCCTTTATATTTATAAAAACAAAATCATACATTAAAACAGAGATGTACAAATCCCAGGAGCTCTGAGTACTCCTTACAAATGACAGCTGCCTCCTAATTTTTGGACTTTTCTCTAGTCTAGCCTTGGAGCTCGAAAAGTATCGGTACTTGTACCGAGTACTGTACTTGGTATCGGTGCATCCCTAATTTCTACCATCATCTCTCACAGGATCTGGGCCGGATGGAGGGCACAGAACTCTGTTCCTCCTTTCTTTTCCTCCCTCTTCCTATTTCCTCTCCAATGTCTTTCTTCGTGCTTACCTTATCTCCTCTCCCTTCCTTCCTTCCTTCCCCTTGCTCTACTGGTTTTCCTCTTCTCTCCTGATATTTTTCCCTTTTGTACTTTTTCCACTATGTTGTTTGCCTATAATATGCCTCTTCATGTCTTAACCTTTTATCTACTGATGGTGTTTACGACTCCGATATGATTGTTTGGAACAATGCAGGTTTGCACTGCAATATGTTTTGTATTTTATTTCACATAAATCAAACATTTTACTTTGCTGGTTGTTCTTATACTCCTTGTTATGTTATGTTAACTGATTAATAAAAAGAAAGTTATAAAATTAATATGAACTGATCACCAAAGATCTTTTCTCTGTCTCTGGTAGCTAAGGAAAGGTGTCAGCAGCCTGGACCCTATCATATCAACAGGACTTTATACTTTATTCATACATTCAGGATGTCTCTGCTAAGGTTTTAGATTTGTTGCTAGAATCTAACATGTTCAAGAAGTATTGGATTGTACCGAGTACTGTACTTGGTATCGGTGCATCCCTAATTTCTACCATCATCTCTCACAGGATCTGGGCCGGATGGAGGGCACAGAACTCTGTTCCTCCTTTCTTTTCCTCCCTCTTCCTATTTCCTCTCCAATGTCTTTCTTCGTGCTTACCTTATCTCCTCTCCCTTCCTTCCTTCCTTCCCCTTGCTCTACTGGTTTTCCTCTTCTCTCCTGATATTTTTCCCTTTTGTACTTTTTCCACTATGTTGTTTGCCTATAATATGCCTCTTCATGTCTTAACCTTTTATCTACTGATGGTGTTTACGACTCCGATATGATTGTTTGGAACAATGCAGGTTTGCACTGCAATATGTTTTGTATTTTATTTCACATAAATCAAACATTTTACTTTGCTGGTTGTTCTTATACTCCTTGTTATGTTATGTTAACTGATTAATAAAAAGAAAGTTATAAAATTAATATGAACTGATCACCAAAGATCTTTTCTCTGTCTCTGGTAGCTAAGGAAAGGTGTCAGCAGCCTGGACCCTATCATATCAACAGGACTTTATACTTTATTCATACATTCAGGATGTCTCTGCTAAGGTTTTAGATTTGTTGCTAGAATCTAACATGTTCAAGAAGTATTGGCAACAGTTTTGTTGAAAGGGGAATCTCCTGTTTGAATACACTTGTGCAGTTCCTTTTCACCAACTGGAAAGCATATATTTCTACATACAACACCTTATGTTCCTTTTTTTATATACATATCATTAGACACATTTAGAAGATGCAACTGATAATGCTTTTACTGTGAAACAACTTAAAAACAAGTTACAATATAACATAAAAGCAACCATCTATCTTGGGATTTTGTTTACAAAAGGTGGCTAGCTGGCAGATGGGCTGACCTGGCTGTGGGATACTGTAGAAACTTCAGTTTTTTGGCTGGTGCTAGACAGTGAAGAATCGTCAGTTATAGGTCTGCCGCATACTGTCTCCATGATGCATCCACGGAACTGGGAAAGAAAAAGGGAATGACACGTTAACCGGAAACTTTATTTTTATTTATGTTACATTGATTACCACATCAGAATCTATTGCTAATGTCTAATATGTTTTAAAACAGAGGCGTTGCAATCCATACAATGAGTTTCTTGGGTAGAATGATATTGTTATAGAAGTACTACTGTAGAATCAGAAGAGTTCTACGTTGCAAACTGTCACACATCTGGTAATTCCATCTATGTTACCCTGCAATACTGCAGTTCAAAAGAGATTGCAAGGGAAAATGTAAATGCTATAACTGTGGCTTCTCCCTGTAGTAATGTAAATGAATAGACAGGAATGATTTAACACATGCTTAGCAAATGTGCTCTTCCTCGGATTTAGTGCAATGTATTCTCTTAGGTAGTTCATCCTGGTACCATAGCAGTTGTTTAGTAAGGGTCCTAAATGAACTTTGCAATACAAGCAGCTTTATAATGAAAGGTAGCACAGTAAGCTTAAAATCCGATTAAACCACAACCAAAATAAACCTGTCATGTGATGTCACCATGTTACCTGTTTGTTCATGAAGGAGTATATGATAGGGTTGTAGACACAGGCGCTCTTGGAAAAAAAAGCAGGGATGGTTACCAAACGCAAGTCCAGCCCGTGGTTTCGATTAGTAATCATATACATTGCCATAGCTGCATAGGGAACATAACAGAGACAGAAGGATCCAACCATAACTACGACCATACGGGAAACTTCCCTCTCAGCCTTCTGTGTACTGGCTGATTCCTGTTGCTGTGCCGCAACCTGTAAATGTAAAAATAAAAAAGTTAAAAGGCCTCAGAGTTAGAACAAAATGGAAATTTGTATTTCAATTAGCTCGGCTTTGTATCATCAATTACTGCTATGGCATGAATGGCTTGCATTGGCCTACCCTTCCTTCCAGAAGCCCCTGTACCAGTAAAAAGCCCCCACAGTTCTACAGCAGCAGTACATGTACCATCAAGAAACGCCCTCCATCCTTCTTAAGAGAAAGTACCTGTATTAATTTACATGTGGTGTTTTCTTTTCAAGATTGAAGCCTAGGCCTACCCTGAATTCCATTGTACCAGCTATTAAAAAGGTAGAGATGTTAATGTTTTAAGGTCCATTTACACCAGCTTGGTCCGCTGGGGTGCTTTAAACGCATGCACATTGCATTAGGATAGCCTATTGGAATGGGCTTCCCAACGTACCACAACAGACCAAAAGTCACGCATGCAGCATTTTGCCGCTACACATGTTAGTCCATTGCCGTGCTCTGCAACGCACATCAATCAGCAAGCCTCATAATGAATTACATTGCATAGCACCAACACATCTAACATGCGTATTACCAAAATAACATAGCGTGAATGGGCCCTTAGAAGCCTCAATGAGAAAACCTTCAGTCAGAGAAACGTGATCCCATTTAAATCCTATCTTCTTGTACTGATCCTAGCTTCAATACTTTCTTAGTGACGTGAAACAAGTATTCAATTCCGACGTTGCTAAAAATAAAATGTTTGCCAGTTTCCTCTTGGGGAGATTTACCCTTACTTCCTGTTCCAGGGATACAACAGAAAGGGAGAGGAAATCTTTCATAAGTGGGGGGAAATTCCCTCTTAAAGGAGAACTATGGGGTCAGTGTTTTTCCCCATAGTTCTCCTTAGGGTAACGGGAGGACACAAACTAGCGTCCTCCTGTTACCCTAAGCTCAGTATACCGCGAGCTACAGCTCGCGGTATACTGAGATGCCGCAGCCGGAGCGGATCCCGACGTAGATGACGGGATCCGCCCAGCTGCGTGAGTGACAGCTGGCTCTGCCTATCTAGAGGCAGAGCCAGCTGTACCCGCCCCCTCCCCCGTCCGTTCCGCCAGTCAGCGCTGGCAGATCGGAGCGGGGAGAGGGGAATCCAGCCCCTCCCCCTGTCACGGCAGAGAGCCGTGACAGGATCGAGAGGCGAGCGAACCCGGTATGTGTTCGCTCACCTCCCGATCTACTGAGCCGACCTGTGACAGTCTCATTGTCACAGGTCGGCTAGAACTATGAGGTGAGTGAAAAGCACTCACCTCATAGTTCTCCTTTAAACAGGGGTTTCACTGAAAGATTACTCCTTACTTTCTGTTCTGGAGACAAAGACCAAAGTTTGGATTTTCTCTTTTTTGCCCCAGTAAAAAAAAAAAGCAAAAAAAAGAAAACTTTGTCTATAGATACACTTCCATGGTGTGTATAGGGTTAATGCAAGGAAGTTCCACTTTTCACTAAGATATGTTCATATACTTTTGAATTCATGAGGTATGTTAGTATAAATATTTAACCACTTGTGTCCTTAAACAAGTAATGTTAAAAAAACAAGGGCTCGTCCGGGATTTGAACCCGGGACCTCTCGCACCCTAAGCGAGAATCATACCCCTAGACCAACGAGCCAGCTGATAGCACTGTAATGTTTGAATACAGCTTGTGAATACAGGCCACCTCCCTGAAGCCACAATCTTTGTTCTAGCAAGGACCAGATCAGTTCTTCTTCATACTGCGCATTCACTGTGGCCCCAATCACTCCTGTGGGGAGCTGGAACCACAACGGCCTCCAGGAGTCCCTTGGAGTGGCCATAGCAATGAATACGGGTGTGATGTGCATGCGCACAGGAGCAGACCAGGGCCATGGTGCAGGAACAATGACTGGATATGAGAAGGAAGGTTAGTATTGCCCTAAGAGGGCTGCACTCAGGGGGATGGGGGTTTATTAAAGGGCAACTTTACTAAAGGTGAAGTTGCTCTTTAAAGTATAGCTCACTTCCAAACTAGGAGAGAGTTTTCATATACTGAGACATATTTTAGAAAGCTTTTTATTCATTTTTTGTCTTTGTCACAACACATGTCAGGGAATGTGGGGTAAATCTCCAAGAGGGACACAGACAAACATAAAAACTGTCTTTTAGTAATGTAGGGAAAGGGTGGAGCCCCCAATAGCTTTTTTATTGCTGCTTATGTCCCCATCTCTCCCTTCCTGTCTTGATAACATTGTCAGCAGGAGAGGAAGTGAGTGGAAATCTCCCCAACGGGGCCACAGCAATGAGATTTGACATTTCATCCAAGAAAGGGTTACAAATCATTTGATGTCTAAACATGGATGCAAGGAATAGTCTATGTCCTCCAAAGTACCTGATTATGTATCAGAGGTTTTTTTCTAGTAGGGGTTAAAACTGGGGTGGGCAAACTCCAACCCTCCAGCTGTTGTGGAACTACAAATCCCATGAGCCATTGCAAGATTCTCGCAGCCACAGGCATGACTTCCAGAGATAGATATATAATGGGATTTGCAAATATCACAGCTGGAGGGCTGGAGTTTGCCCACCCATAAGTTAGAAAATAAAAACTTGCGTATGTTCCCAGCACTTACCGCACGTAGGGCTCCCAGTAGTCTGGCATAGGAGTAACAGATCAGGCTCAGGGGGATAACGAAGCAGAAGACAAATATGAACCACGTATAATATTCACTGCGATATTTTGTACCAATAGTATACCAGTCAGGACCACAGGAGCATTGTAAACCTTCTGGAATATACCTGGACAGGAAAGGTAGGTAGACACAAAAAAAAAGAAACAAACATAAAAGGCAGTTCAAGGCAACAAGTGAAAGCATTCAGTAAAATGGTAATGCTACCCTACAAACACAGCAACTGCGCTCAAGTCAGAAATTCCCTCAATTTACTTTACTATGAGTGCACAGCTCCACGGAGGGCCAGTATGAAGGGAAGGAGTGTACTTCCTGCAGCCTGTCCTGCATAACTTTGCTTCCTGCACCAACCATTCACAGTCAAACTTCCACTGCAGGTTTGGAACTAATTGAAACTTTTTAGTATCTGCATTTTGTTTATTTATTTTAACATCAATCTTTTTGAGCACAAGAGACAGCAAGGAGGGTGTTCTAGCATCACCAGCAGGCGCGTTCCAGCAGCACAAGATTACAAACAAAAAGGAGTGGGGTGTAAGGGTGCAATAAAGCAATAAAAAAAACTACTGAACAAGCGGCCTATCTTAATAAATGCAAAGTTATCACCGAATAAATAGTCCTATAGTAGCTGAAATGGTAAAATTGCTTTGGTCCATTAGGGATATATATCTCATTCAGTTGTGCTCAGAAGTTTGCATACCCTTGAAGAATTGGTAACATATGTACCATTTGTAAAGGAAACATGATTGAGCAGCCAAAACACATTTCTTTGATTTCTTATGGGATCCATATTGAACTGTAGGTCATAACAGATCAATCATAAAACAAAACATAAATAAAAAAATGAAATGAGTCCTGTTCAAAAGTCTACATCCCCTTAGTTCTTAATACTGTGTATTGCCCCTTTAGCATAAATTACAGCGTGCAGTCTTTTGTAATAGTTGTCTATGGGGCCCCCGAATTCTTGTAGGTGGTATAGCTGTCCATTCGACTCTAGGTCTTGCAAAGTCTTTGGTTGTCTTGCATGAACCGCACGTTTGAGATCCCAGAGTGACTCGATGATATTAAGGTCAGGAGACTGTGATTGCCCCTTCAGAACCTTCACCTTTATCTGCTGTAACCACTGGAGGGTCAACTTGTCCTTGTGCCTAGGGTCATTGTGGTGCTGGAAAGTGCAAGAGCGTCCCATGCACAGCTTTTGTACAGAAGAATGCAAATTGTCTACCAGTATTTTCTGATAAGATGCTGCATTCATCTTGCCATCAATTTTCACAACATTCCCCGTGCCTATAGAGCTTACACACCTCCAAAACATCAGTGAGACACCACCATGCTTCACAGTGGGGATGGTATTGTTATCGCTATAGGCCTTGTTGACCCACTCCATACATAGCGCTCATGGTTATGACCAGAAAGCTCTATATTGGTCTCGCCCCTCCAAATTACAGTTGCCAGAAGCTGTGAGGCGTCTCAAGGTGTTGTCGGGCATATTGTAACCAAGCTTTTTTGTGGCATTGGTGCAGTAAGGTCTTCTTTCTGGCAATCAACCATGCAGCTCATTTTTGTTCAAGTATCGTTGTATTGTGCTCCTTGAAACCACCACACCGTCTTTTTCCAGAGCAGCCTGTATTTCTTCTGAGGTTACCTGTGGGTTTTTCTTTGTATCCCGTACAATTCTTCTGGCAGTTGTGGCTGCAATCTTTCTTGGTCTACCTGACCTTGGCTTGGTATCAAGTGATCCCCGAATTTTCCACTTCTTAATAAGTAATTGAACAGTACTGACTGACATTTTCAAGGCTTTGGATCTCTTTTTATATCCTTTTCCATCTTTATAAAGTTCCATGACCTTGTTACGCAGGTCTTTTGACATTTCTTTTCTTCTCCCCATGGCTCAGTATATAGCCTGCTCAGTGCATCCACGTGAGAGCTAACAAACCGATTGACTATTTATACACATACACTAATTGCAATTTTAAAAGCCACAGATGTGGGAAATTAACCTTTAATTGTCATTTTAACCTGTGTGTGTGTCACCGTGTGTATCTGTAACACGGCCAAACTTTCAAGGGTATGTAAACTTTTAATCGAGACCATTTGGGTGATTTCTGTTATCATTATGATTTAGAAAGGAGCCATGTGATAAAAAATGGCTTCATATGATCGCTATCCTTAAATAAAAGACAATTTTTTTGGCATGATCAGTCGTATTTTTAATATCAATGCCAGCATTTCATGATTTCTGCCAGGGTATGCAAACCTTTGATCACGACTGTGTTTACAACTGTATACTATATATGTATTCTTTGCAAATGTGTATTGCACTCCACTGGCTTTGGGAGTACAAAGTAAAAGAAAAGAGCAGGGTGAGAGCCCAGTCATGTGACTTTAGAAATGGAAGTGAAGATCACCAGCACTCACAAAGTCCAAAGGATATGGACAACGTATTTGTGAATGTACTCACTTGTCACGTGTCATACAAAGCCAATGTTTCAGGGCCACGCAGGGTCCCTTCCTCACGGCGATATAGTGACCCTATAATACCCTCAAGGTCACTTTGTCACCCTGAGAGGGGGACCTTGCGTGGCCACGAAGCGTTGGCTTTGTATTACGCATGTGATAGTTGGATACATTCGTGAATATATGATCCATATATTTTGGACTTTGTAAATACTGGTGACCTTCACTTCCATTCCTGAGTACGCAAGGTGCCATCCGTGACATCCCTTCAAACGCCGCATGTAATTAAAGGTCTACATCACGCCGTATGGAGTGCAGGTCATATATTACAACACTGCATGATCACATGACCTGTCACATTTTTGCTGCACTTCTAGTTTTTAGGTAAAATGTAATTATCAACAGCAAAAAAAAAAAGCACATAAAAATCTGCTTATAACAAAAAGATAGTGCCACAACTATCAAAATCCTCCACCAGCTTTGCATTTTTCCATCCTCCCTAGAAATGGTCAGTTAGGGAACAATAGAACTGTAGCTGCCAACAAGCAGAGATGTGGGCTGTAATACTAGTATCATAAATGACTGTGTTGCAGATGTTTTAAATGTAATTGTAAAAATGGATGTAGTTTTAGTTATTTTATGACAAGTTGGGTCTAGGTTCGCCTGTAAAATCATAAGCTCGGGATTTGTACATAGTATCAGGAAAACGTTAGGCACTGCTGAGATTCGAACTCAGGATCTCCTGTTTACTAGACAGGCGCTTTAACCAACTAAGCCACAGCGCCGCACGTATGTCGTCGTCCTCGGAAGCTCCTTTCAGCTTTCTACTCAGATGTGCTGCTATTGTGATCTCCAATACTATGTCGCTTTACTGAGCACAGAGACTGCTGAGTCATTTATTATTTGTGTCGCTTTACGTAACCAACTTTTGACAGGAGTAAAATGAAGGAATATCCTTTCCCTTTGTTGAACCTATATACCTAATGATAGTATATGACCACTATGACTTACCTACTCCAGCCAAGGAAAGGGGGTACCGACACCCCAATCCCAATCACCCATGTACACAGCACAACAGCCAAAGCGTGCTTTGAGGTGAAGGTGAAGTTGCCCATCGGTTTGCAGATGACAATATACCTCTCGAAGGCGAGGAAGGCCAGAGACCAGCCTGTGACTAGACCTAGAAGTAGAAGAATAAGAAGTAGAAACCAAGACTCACAGCAATGTACAGTATTCATAAAGAGCAAACACAATGGAGAGACTGGAAAGTCCAGCTTGTACTGCTCCTCTGATACCCCTAGAAATCATCATTCTGTGGTAAAAACAATAATGAACACTGGAATTCATAAAGCGTGTCATAGAAATCTGTCTCATGGTAGTGTCACAAATGGCAGAACGTGTAACAGATACTTGTAGGTGTCAATAAGGTGTATATGAATCTGTAACAACTCTGACAGAACAATCATAACTATCTCTCCTACAAAATGGTGGTGTTTTACTGCAACAGAAGATCAGGGCAGCCATCAGAAATTTTGGGGCCCCTTACATGGCTTTAGACCAGCTATATAACTCCTGTATAATAATAATATTATATAGCTCTGACATATTCCACAGTGCTATACAGAGAACACTGAGCCATTTACACCAGTCTATGTACAGAGGAGCTTACACTCTAATGTCCCCCCACAGTCACACACTATTATTATACATTGATATAGCTCTGGCATATATCGCAGTGCTGTACAGAGAACACTGAGCCAGTCACAACAGTCAAGCTTGGAGCTGTGAAAGTAAAAAAAAAGTGTGGTGTGCAATAAAGTGAAATGGAAAGGGTAAAATTATACAGCAATCAATGCAGAATACCACCAACTATAGAGCGCTACAAATCCCAGCAATTATACATTATACAGCACAATGCAGAATACCACCAGCTATAGAACACTACAACACATACTAGCAATACATTATACATACAGTGTATAATGTATTGCTGAGATTTGTATTCCTCTATAGCTGATGGTATATTATACAGCGCAATATACCATTCGTGATGCTTACTCTCTATGGTGGGCTCTGCAGGAGTCTCAGGTGGGCTGATCAGGGCATCATCCCCCTCTCTCCCTCCCAGCTCCTCTTACCTGCCCACCTGGCCTCCTCTGCTGCCGGACTGGAAGTAATGTCACTTCCGTCCGGTCCCACATCAGATGAGCAGCGGTGCTGATGGGGCCCCAGCCTGTCTCGAAGCTGCTGGATCGCCAATGCTGGGGCCCTGCACTGCTAGAGCCAGGCCTCCTCCGGCGCTGCGGGCCCCTGGCCGCCTCCTCGCCTTTCACTGTCGACCGATGCTCATGTAAGGGTCCCGGGCGGGCCCCCAGGCTGCCTAGGCCCCTTACATGAGTATCGGCCGTACCCCCCCCCCTGATGGCAGCCCTGGGGAAGATATTTGGAGAAGCTGGCGGAGTAATAAAAACATCAAATATCAGAATGTAAACATATTTTGTCTCACTTTGTCACAATTGTCTTAAAGATGTGACACACTTTGCTTATGTGGCCAACTGCGGCCGGCAAATACCATGTAAAATGTCTAATTACTTCTACCTTGAAAATCCAATAAATATTTTGAAACAAAAAGATGTGACACAATAATTGCCCTGTGACACAATTAGGCCCCTTTCACACAGGCCCTGGCAGTTCCGATCAGTAGGGGATCCATGCACAGATCAGAGCAGAATGGAACATCCGTTGTGACATTCGTGTCCATCCATCTTACCAAGGAGGTAAAAAAATAAACTTACCAGACCCGTTAGGTTTATGGAGAGTCAGATGTCAGTGGACGTGTTTGCATCAGATTACCCCCGATCCGCTACAATCAGGTCCACCAAAGCGGAACCCTTTGGTAATCGAATGTCGATGGACATGTGTCTGTTTACATCAGATTACCCCAATCTGTCACAATCAGGTCCATCAAAAGGGAACTCTGATCCATTTGCTTTTCTGGACCTGACCAGAGTCAGAGAGCAATCGGATGTAAACGGATGCATGCCCACCTAGATCCCACTCTGATATGAAAGAGGGGCTTCTGAAGGTGGAGGGGCACTTTGATGTGAAGGGGGAAACCCACTTTTTTTGTGTTTTTGCTTAGGGTCTCTCTTAAAATCCATGATATTTTAGACTGGTGTGCCTTGACTAACAGGGTTATTCACTAAAGCGTGAAGAGTTTGGAGAAGGCAGGAGAAGTGAACAATCTAGGACAAAATAGCCCATTTGGAAAAATTCTCCAATTCAGCTCACTTTCCAGTTTAGCTATGTTGTCCTAGATTGTTCACCTCTCCTGCCTTCTCCAAACTCTTCACCCTTTAGTGAATAACCCTGTAAAAAAGAATGCGAAACACTACCATAGACTAACACTGGAATTCTGAAAACCTGACCGTCGGACCTGGTCGGAGGGGCCTTAAAGGAAAACTATGGGGTTAAGGCTTTTCCCCATAGTTCTCCTTAGGGTAAAGGTGAGAGGTGACCACCCAGGGAGCGGGGATCAGGTAAGTAAAAGTGCTTTAATCCAGTCCCCTAGGCATAAACGAGCAGTTAACCCCCTGCAATACTGGGGTAGCCCCACCTCAAGAGTAGTTTATTTGGTTTGCCCGGAGATAGGCTTTATGGTTGCCACCGTATCTAGGAAAAAATACCCACCTAATGATCTCTTTCCTATTAATAACATTGGCAACAGGTGCACAGTCCGGGTGGCAACCCTAGAATGGGTCTCATTGAAATCATGGATTCTTCATGGCTGTGGCTTTAGCTTACACTTGAAATTGTAGGGAAATGTTTGACAAGGCACCTAGTGAGATGTACAAAGCGGGAGACGTCTTGGTAGACTTGTGTGATGAGTACTACAAATGGCCACTCTCACTACTTTCCCTGAAATATGTAAGAACTCTGCCCACCTGAGGCTAGCTATAGATCATTTTACTGCAATGAAGGAGGAACATGGCTGTGACAACACTTCCCCCACCAATGGCATAAAATAAGTCATTTTTTTCTGGTAAATTTAATAAAACATCATAATGGTGTTGGCCTGCAAGGCCTGATATTAAATCATAAAACAAGGTCAAGCATGTTTTATTTCCTTCAATCTGGGCCTGGTAAAGCTAAACTAAAGCTAGACATACACATACGTCAGCATGAGCGAGAGAAAATCACTTGACTCTGCATCCACAACATATATAGAGGACTCCCCAGTGCCAGTTATTGTATTCAGACAGCCACGGCACCTGCAAATTCCTAAAAACCTGAACATTCACGGCATCTCACTGAATCCGGTCACTGTTTGGCCACTTGGCTCAATAGCTTTTTAAGTGACAAGACCATGCATACATTCAGCAGGTATCGGCCAAAATGTGAGCCTTCTGTGACTAGCCTTATTGAGGCAACTACCACCAACAGTTTTTATAATTTAACGCTTTTGAACAGAAACTGTCAGGGTTAGGTTGCCTGGATCTGCTCAGATGATTTTGAGAGTGGTTGTAATTGCCTGAAATGTGCCATGTCTGTGGCCTGCATAATAGTGACCACTATATGACCCAACACTAAGTCAAGTTGACAGCCCAAAGTAACAGTCACCAACATTAGGGCTTCCCTTGGGAGCAATTCCAATGCTCAGTTGTGGTATGTATCATACACAGGGATTTTGCCCAATCTGGCAAGTCTTTGTGCTATGATTAATCAGCTGTACTATCCATAGGCTTACTAAAGCTGGCCATACACTGGTAGATTTTCATATGAAAAATCTCATCATTACATTCGATAATGCCATCACTGATGTCATTCGAAATATTGTTTGGTTTTAACATTCGATTTTGGTACTGAATAGCATTCCCCCCAAAAAAAACACATTCACTGTTGCGGTCTCATTTATTCAAGAAAATGTCTGCCTACTTCTATTTTTATTGTTGCTTTGGTCAAAACCGATAGTCAGTTTGACCTCATTAACTATTAGAAAATCGAACAAACATTTGGAAAAGGAATCTTTTTGAATGCCAATCTACTGGTGTTTGGCTGGCTTAAAAAAAACATGGAACATTGAACCTCCATTCAGTAAACGTATGGACCGTGACACATAACAATCATTGGCAAAAACAATTAAGCTCATTCCTTTCACCGGTGGTCATTCAGACAGGAAAATATACATTTATCAAATAATAAAAATCGTAGAATTAAACAAGGCACCTAGTCAAAGTCACACGGCTGACGGAAAATAAAGTCGTGAATTCTGGAGCAATAGCAAGAGTGTGGTATGCCTTTAATAATAAATATAGTTACTACAACAGCTCAGAATTTGGAATTTAATACCAGCAAGACTTTTAAGACAAGCAAAGCAGGTCTTCACTTTACATTTTAGGTCACAATATGGCTGCCATTTCTGCCTTACCTGCAAGCGTACCTACGAAGGCCTCAAGACCGCAAAATGTCTTCCCAAACACGAAGTAGCCCTGCCAGCTGTTCACAAAAACAATAAAAATGGAAAAGATGCAAATGAGAAGGCCACCCACTGAGATGTTTACCAAGATGTAGTTGAGTGGTTGCCGAAGTTTTTTGTATTTCACCGTTACCACCAATATAATAGCATTTAATGGTGTGCCGATAATGAAGACAACACCCATAAAAACTGCCTGTAGGGTGAATGCCCATCTTGGTGCGATATGGTACTGAGGACCATCCCATGGCAGTATATCAGATACATTCTTAAAGAGGTAGAAGTCTTCGTCACCCAACATTCCAACCTTTCTGTGTACAAACCTCTGTCCCTGGGTCACCCTCACCTTCCATTATATAGGGCTTTTTCTCGTTACAATCCTTTTAAGTACTCATCAGGATCAGCCAGTAATCTTACTGACAAAGATTTATGGAAGTTAAGTTCTTAGCATGATGGAGAATCACAGATAATGACCACTGGTGGGGCAAATCAGGACAGGGGAAAAAACATATGGAAAGGTAAAGCTTTTCTACTCAAGTCATAGAAAATTGGGTTATTGTAACATTTATATTCGGAATGTAATATAAAGTTGACCGGGTACACCGATCAGAGAAGAGGACTGGCAGTCTGATATCTTTGACAAATGCCAGAAGTATATTTTCCAAAAATATCTATGTCTTGGTCTGGGGTCCAGTTGGCTGCTTAAGGTCAGACAGTTCTACTGTACAGTATAGCAATATTCACTGTAGTAGAAAAAAAAAGACAAAAAATGTTCTTGGTTCACAATAAGGAAGTGAACTTAAATACTTTATGTGCCAGGACTGCTCTTTGGTGCCAGTTCAACAATAACAGATTGGGACTCCAGCCTAACATTAGGTGGTGAAGAAGGGTCCAGTCATAATATTGGGAGATGAAGAAGGCTCCAGCCATAACTTTGGGAGGTGAAGAAGGGTCCAGCCATAACTTTGGGAGGTGAAGAAGGGTCCAGCCATAACTTTGGGAGGTGAAGAAGGGTCCAGCCATAACTTTGGGAGGTGAAGAAGGGTTACACCCTCTTCTGGGTTTATAATGCAATATGAGTTTCAGCTAAAGAGATTTATCCTTTAATTTTCTGCCAAGAAGACACAGCGAGAGATGCTAAAAATGTTCTGCACTGAGAAAACGTCCTCCACATGCTTTGTATACATATAGGCAGCATAAGACAATGTACGGCTCGTTGGTCTAGGGGTATGATTCTCGCTTTGGGTGCGAGAGGTCCCGGGTTCAAATCCCGGACGAGCCCTCCTTTTCTTCCATTCTATAAATTGCTAATTAATAACAAACTCACTGTTGTATGTTGTTAAAAACTCATTCGACAATTCCCTGGAACTGAACTACTGTAGTCTCAGGAATAGTTCAATTAGAGAGAAAAAAAACATGCCTGTGTACACTGAAAAAAGGCTGCAACCATTTTGCTACATTATTTTCGCTATCAATATCTGCATAGCCTACGTGACACTAGTAAGGATTTCTAGCTGTTAGCAAAAACTGTGTGGAACACAAAGTAAAAAATAAAATCTAAGGATTTTAAACACTTTATGAAGACCTCTCCTATAAATCTGTACTGCTCAACACACTTTAGTAGACGAGCATGAGAAAAAAAACAAGGGCTCGTCCGGGATTTGAACCCGGGACCTCTCGCACCCAAAGCGAGAATCATACCCCTAGACCAACGAGCCGACTTGTAGCAATGTTTTCTTCTCCGTTTATGAAACTGTGCACACAATGGTGAGCCATAGTAGCAGTTTTTCTGAATGTAAGCACTTTTAATGTGTAGTGGCGGCGAGCGCTAAAAACATAGCAATTAGCGAATACTAGTATGCTGAAAATGCAACTCGGGGTGCTAGAAATTGTAGCTGCAATTGTTTATTGAGTGTCACTCTATTTTCACTCACAGCTCTTACCCTGCACAAGGCCAATAGTTTTTTTTTTTTTCACTTGTTAGTGTTGCCAGTTTACATTTAGACTTTTAATCACTGGCCCACCTGTGACATGACACATAGGGGTCTATTAATCAATGTTTTCATCCAAGATTCACCTATTTTTCCCTATTGAATCTTATGTGAGAAATGGGTGAATCTTGATGACTAGATCCTATAGAGGCATATTTACTGTACAGTTGCTGGATGGGAAAAACAACATACAGTATTTACAAACGGATATGGGTGACATTCGCCGTGTATAGATTAAAAAACTGCACAATTCAACTAACGACTAAAACAGCAAATCATCAGTGCCCAGAAACTAAAGTAACGAAAGTTCAAATGAACGTTCGTACAAAAAATCCCGTCAGAATGTTTAATAATACGATCAGAGACTTTGCGATTGTTGTCTACATTTTTGTTTGATTTTCATTTCCATTTAACATTAGGTTTTGGAATGAATGGAGTTTTGTGAACGTAAACCAACCACATTCACTGTTAGAATTTCATTGCAGTGAGAAAAATTTTCCCACATGCTCCTCCAAATGTTTTTGTCACTGTAGTCGAAATTGATTATTGATTTCACCTCATCAATGATTGCAAAGTCAAATGAAAATTCCTAAATCGATTTTGTTTGTTGGAAATTGAAAATCCCTCAGCCTCATAGTTCTAGCCCACGTGTGACAATGAGACGGTCACAGGTCGGCTCAGTAGATCGGGAGGTGTTCGCTCACTTCTCGATCCTGTCCCTGCAGAGAGCCGTGACTGTCACTCACGGCTCCCTGCAGGGATTACCTCCCCTCCCCGCTCCAATCCTCCAGCGCTGACTGGCAGAACGGACGGGGTACAGCTGGCTCTGCCTCTAGATAGGCAGAGCCAGCTGTCAATCCCGCAGCTGGGTGGATCTCGCCAGTAATGTCCGGATCCGTCCCGGCTGCGGCGTCTCAGTATACCGCGAGCTGTAGCTAGTTTGTGTCGTGTTTGTGTTTGTGTCGTCCTGTTACCCTTAGAAGAACTATAGGGAAAAGCCCTGACCCCATAGTTCTCCTTTAAGGCCTTGTTTACACATGGCGGCAGCCTTCGAAATGTGATCTGCGGTTAAGCGCATTTAAAAGGACGGTAGAGCCTCAAGTTTGCATCTTAAGTGGGATTATTTTGTAGCTTGGCCCCATTCACCTCTATGGTCACATTTGGCAGTACAATTTTAAATGACCCACAGACTGTGCTGCAAATAAAAATGACCCCAACCAATATCCTTAGACTCCATAGGTAAGAATGGCTACGTGTGTTATATCACATTAGTCAAAGGATAAAATGATTTTTTATTCACTGAAATTACGTAGTATTGTTCTTTAGTATAGCGTGTGTGTGTGTGTGTGTGTGTGTGTGTGTGTGTGTGTTTCACTTTTTGAAAATCATTTTTTACATTTATTATTATTATTTTTTTTTGACTGAAAGTTTGCTCAACATTTGCTCAAATATCGTGTCACATAAAAATTCTACAAACAACATTTTATTCTACAAGTCCTCTTTTTTTTTAATTTTGGATTTTTTTAGTCATGTCCAGGCCATGAATGCAAATTTGTAGATTTTTTACTGTTGGGGAGCTTTGGGGAAATATTAGGGGTCCTAACAGACCCCTGACATTTCCCTTTTAAAATAGAAAAGAAATTGAAGACACCAAATCCTCAATTTCTTTTTCTGCAGCCTCAGCACTCAATGAATGGGAAGCTCTCAGTACAGAGGCTTTCCATTCATTCCGACACTGCTGATAGTAAAATATTTTACTATCAGCCGTTTCTGAATGGGGAGAAGCCTCTCTGCTGAGTGCTTCTCTGCGGAGAGAAGCTCTGAGTGCTTCTCTGAGTGCTTCTTTGCGGACGAGGGAGCGCTGTCATGTCGGATGGCCAGTGGTGAGGAGGAGAGAAGCCGCCCCAAGGACGAGCTGTGTCGGCCGCCTGGTGCCGACACAGGCCGGCACTGAACACTACAGAACAAGTCCAGCTGAACGTGACTTCTCTAAGCTATACCATGACCTGGATATATGAGAACCATCACAAACCTTATCACGTATACACTGACTGTCCAAAGAAAAAGTCATACACTCTAACATTTAGTTGGATCGCCTTTAGCTTTGATTACGGCACACATTTGCCGTGGCATCATTTCCATAAGCTTATGCAACGTCACAGCATATTTTTTTTTTCAATCGAGAGTTGCATTCATTTTTCACCAAGATTGTGTAGTGATGATGGGAGAGTCTGACCACTGTGTAAAGTCTTCTCCAGCACATCCCAAAGATTCTCAATGGGGTTAAGGTCGGGACTCTGTGGTGTCCAATCCATGAGTGAAAATGATGTCTCATATTCCCTGAACAACTCTTTCACAATTTGAGCCCGATGAATCCTGGCATTGTCAACTCGGAATATGCCGTGCCACCAGGGAAGAAAAAAATCAATTGATGGAAAAACCTGGTCATTTAGTATATTCAGGGAGGCAGCTGACCTCATTTTTTGGGCACATAACATTGCTGAACTTTGACCTATTATCCAGTGGAAGGCTCTGACCTATTTGCTTAGCTAAATCCAGGTGGTGACCTTTTTTTGGCCAGGCAGTGTATTATCCTTACAATTAATATTGCATTTCTTATATCAAACTATCATTTACATGTGGCTTCTTCTGCCACTGTACTGTCTTTTCCTCCTATATACCTGGGGACCATGCCAGTTCCCCCATCCTTCTGCTCCATTCTGACCATGATCAAGGATGGCTTCTTCTGCCACTGTACTGTCTTTTCCTCCTATATACCTGGGGACCATGCCAGTTCCCCCATCCTTCTGCTCCATTCTGACCATGATCAAGGATGGCTTCTTCTGCCACTGTACTGTCTTTTCCTCCTATATACCTGGGGACCATGCCAGTTCCCCCATCCTTCTGCTCCATTCTGACCATGATCAAGGATGGCTTCTTCTGCCACTGTACTGTCTTTTCCTCCTATATACCTGGGGACCATGCCAGTTCCCCCATCCTTCTGCTCCATTCTGACCATGATCAAGGATGGCTTCTTCTGCCACTGTACTGTCTTTTCCTCCTATATACCTGGGGACCATGCCAGTTCCCCCATCCTTCTGCTCCATTCTGACCATGATCAAGGATGGCTTCTTCTGCCACTGTACTGTCTTTTCCTCCTATATACCTGGGGACCATGCCAGTTCCCCCATCCTTCTGCTCCATTCTGACCATGATCAAGGATGGCTTCTTCTGCCACTGTACTGTCTTTTCCTCCTATATACCTGGGGACCATGCCAGTTCCCCCATCCTTCTGCTCCATTCTGACCATGATCAAGGATGGCTTCTTCTGCCACTGTACTGTCTTTTCCTCCTATATACCTGGGGACCATGCCAGTTCCCCCATCCTTCTGCTCCATTCTGACCATGATCAAGGATGGCTTCTTCTGCCACTGTACTGTCTTTTCCTCCTATATACCTGGGGACCATGCCAGTTCCCCCATCCTTCTGCTCCATTCTGACCATGACCAAGGATGGCTTTTTCTGCCACTGTACTGTCTTTTCCTCCTAAATTCCTGGGGACCTTGCCAGGCAGTTCCCCCATCCTTCTGACCATGACCAAGAAGGGAAGCAGATCCGTGCTTGTGTGGTCCATTTCCATCCCTGAGCTTGCTAATGGACACCCGGCATGCCTGTAGTCCTGTAACCTGTCTTAAAGCCACCCCACTTTGCTCAGCCCTACGCCACAGCCTCGTGGAACACAGCACAGACGGGGAACTTCCTGTACTGTATGTCATTCGACTTCCTGCACTATGGAAGAGAGATGGCCAAGGAGGGACAAGACTGCAAATGAAAAAACATAAGATGATAAAATTAGATAATTTTTAAAAAATATTTTAAAGTTTTTTTTGTGAGCTATAGCATGGTTGTTTTATGAGGATACTGACCTTTGTTATTGCCTTATTTATTACAGGTAATTATATAGCGCCGACAATTCACACAGCACTTTACATAGTGCACATTCACATCAGTCCCTGCCGTCAAGGAGTGTACAGTCGAAGGTCCCTATCTCACATTCATACATACAGGGCCAATTTAGCCTTCACATATTCTTTAATATCATAGTCTAATAATATATTATAATGGTCTAACTTTATTAATGGTTTAAAGTTTAATCACTAACCCGTTTATGGTGTTTGTTTATAAGTACTACTTTCTTTATACTTGTTTTATATTTGTTTTTGTACTATTATATTGTTTATACGTACTTGTAAAGGGTATATAGAAATGCACACATTCAGGAGGGCTGGTGTGCTACTGCTGGGTTACAGCAGCTTGGTGGTGTATGTACTTGTTTGGAATGTTTATAGAAAATCACTCAGATTTGAGGCCTGCTAAGATACTTAGCCAGTCTTTGTGTTAATTGATCCTGCTCTGCAAAGGTGG
The DNA here is from genome assembly GCF_000935625.1 of Nanorana parkeri. Taxonomy (NCBI): domain Eukaryota; kingdom Metazoa; phylum Chordata; class Amphibia; order Anura; family Dicroglossidae; genus Nanorana; species Nanorana parkeri. Next base: position 684,466 of record NW_017306744.1, read on the forward strand.
ATAATCCTACAACTTCTCGTTATCTCATTATCCCTAATTACACCAGCAACTATTCCACAATACATGAAAAAGACAAATAAAGGCCGCTGAAAATTAATTTGTCATGGTAGCTATATACAAGATTGACACACATTGTACAGTTATTACAATTGTGCAGCAATCTTTAATCATCAGTTGACACATAAAAGAACAGAGGTGTAGTATGAGATTCACAACAGATCAGCTTGCGTCTTTTACATGCGGCTATTTATATATGGATTACCGCCAGGGAGATTCTCGGTCAGGAGTGCGGTGGGACTATTTGCTTGTGACTATTGGCCAGTGGGTCCCAGTGTGCCTTCCACTTTTCTAGGTGAGAGGCTCCTCAGTGTTCCCCTAGCACAGCACTGTCAGTTCTTGCGCCAAGCAGCCATTCAAAATATGCCTCCCAGAGCTGAGTGTCAGCTTGAGGTGGGATGTGATAGGACAATGGCTGTGCGAAGTCTCAGGTGGGCTGTAGGGGTCTTAGGTGGCCTGGTGGGGTCTCTGCTGGGCTGTGCGAAGTTTTCGGTGGGCTGTGCGAAGTCTCAGGTGGCCTGGTGGGGTTTCTGGTGGGCTGTGCGAAATTTTAGGTGGGCTGTGCGGAGTTTAACTTGTCCCCGCCATCCCTCCCGCCTCCATACCTGATTGCCCTGATCACTGGAAGGATACCCTGTCTTCTGTAGGGCCTGACATGTACATATCATTCAGGGCCAGGCAGGAACAGGCACATCTGAAGGGATGCGGGGA
>NW_017306744.1:685245-692417 GCF_000935625.1 Nanorana parkeri
ATTGAAAAATAAATGCTACATTGATACAATCTAATTTTTCTAAAAATATTGGAAAAAAAATAGAAAAATAGATTGTGTAGCATTCCCCTGACTTCAAGTAGCAGGGGGAGCCAACATTTCACCTCAGTGTAAAGGGCCTTTAAATTGAAAATGCGGTGACACTGTGGCAGAGAACCCTAGCTGGTCAGCAGACATGTTTGAGATCTCCCCTGGATGAGACACCAGACTTTTCCATGAGGTCAAAGCCCATCCTGGCTTCTCTGGCACCTCCAGCAGACAAAGTTTCTCCCTGGCTCTCCATCCCAGGAATAATTCCTGACCCAGACTGGGTCCACACATGACCACCTGCAGGCTTCAGGCCTGGTCAGACAACACACATTTCATGCACTCTCCCCCAGGCAGTAGGCCTGAGGCAGAATGAGGCTCCCACATGGTCAGACTCAGATATTTATGCCCTCTCCCAGCATCCACTATTGGCCATGAAACTCCTAGTGATTGGCTGGAGACACACATTTTCATAATTTCACATTATTGGTTGCTCTGCTCTGTGGCAAGGTCAGACCCAGCAGCAGGGAGATGCAACCAATAACAGAACACTTAGGGAAAGCCAAATGAGCACAGACTATCAAATTAGGGTTGCCACCTTTACTTCAAGCAAAACCTGAACACATTTAAGCGACGCGCAGACTTTTTTGGGGGAGAATGAGTTGTGGCGTATTCATATGTAAATAGCTCTGCCCCTTCATATGTAAATATCACAGTTGAGACTATTTTCAGTGGGGGGGGGGGGGGGGACTGCATCTCCGATGGATGCAGACCGCAGAGCTACTCCTGTCAGCTTTGGCCGGGGCTCTTGTCAGTTCTGAGCTCCGGCCGAATAATGGATCATTAGTAAGGTCTAGAGCAGACCTTACTAAGGATCACCGCTAGATAACCAGGGGCTTAGAAGGAGGGGCGAAGTGTATTATATGTGTGGGGGGAGTGTATCATTTTATTTGTGAAGGGGGGGTGTATATTTCTGTGTGTATATTAGGCCACCATTCATACATATATTTCAGGTGTGATTAGGGTTGCCACCTTTTCTTCAAGCAAAACCCGAACACATTTAAGCGACGCGCACACTTTTTTGGGGGAGAATGAGTTGTGGGGTATTCATATGTAAATAGCTCAGCCCATTCATATATAAATATCACAGTTGAGACTATTTTCAGTGGGGGGGTCAGTAGCCCCTATCTTAATTTTGGTTGCCCCTGTGTGTCTGACATCTTGTGTCCGGGTTTCAGCTGCCATGAAACCCGAACACAGCATTCAAAAGCCAAACTGTCCGGGTGAATCCTGGCCGGATGGCAACCCTATCTGGGACCCTCTTTCTCTCACCATGAGGCTATATTCACACTAGCCCGCATGCTGAAATGAATGGAGACTTGCAGTACAATGCTGCATTTCTTGGCTCCCCTTTGCTCCACACCTCTCCACTCTGTTGTGATGTGAACGGGGCACATAGGGAAGAATTGTTTTCTATGTAAACTTGCAGAGGCCAGGGTTGCTTAGGTGCAGAGAAACGCACCTAAGCAAAGAAAATAATAAGAGATTATTTTCCTGAGACTAGCTATGTTGCCTCTTTTCCTTTTCCAAGGAACCCCTAGCCTAGAGTTCTTTTCACCCCTATGGTATCTAATACTCCGTAGCCTCACTTCCCCTGAGGAAGCCTACTAGTCAACCAGCTTTATTATCTTGCTGTTACCTCTGATTTTGGAACTGAATATATCGAGTCCCAAACATGTTCATTGCCTTATTGCACTAAATCTTTATTGTTTTTCTGTCCAGAATTACCTGATTAACTATAATGTTAACTTCTAGGTCAACTGGTTTTTATATGTTTCATAACCTGTGTCAAATATGGATCCTGTTCTCTATGATCCTCTTGAGATAATCTGTCCCATTGGACCTTTCCTCATCCATTATGTTATGAGAACTAACTTCAAAGACTAAGAGCTTTAAGGGTACATCCACGCACATAATGTTTTTTTAAGGGCTTTCTTTGCCCACTTTTATTAAAGTAAAGTTCGAGTCACACAAAAGTTTACCCTCAAAGGGTTTTTCAGTACTTGCTTCAATTTGCTCACATATGTCTAATTCTGAGCATTGGAAAGAGAAGACCCATTTGTAGAGCTGGTCATTTGTAGAGCTGGTCAAAATCTTGTAGATTTCCAAACATTCAGGAAGATTGTTATAGGTATTCTATAATGGGATTGTAGGGCCAACCTGAAAAAATATCACAAGGAGAGAAAGGGTTATTACATCAACTTGATAATTACATGGCTAGATAAATATAGTTAAATGAAGGTTGGGGGCCGTAGGGGACGGGCAGCAGAAAGGTGGTCTTTTCCTCACCTAAGATGAAGCATTATGAAGTGCATGATGCTGTCACCCTCGAGTTAGAAAGTGACCCTTACCTGACGCAATCAATTGGAAACGGAGCATTAAGCCTGATTGCATCCCGCAGATCTCCACCACTCAAGAACTCCATCACGAAGAAGAGATCGTGCTGTGCAAGATAAAGAGAAATATACAGGTTACAATGCAGATATTGACTATTCTAGAACTTCTTCTATCGACTTCTCATTTCTTATTTGGGGTGTTTCACTTTCCATAAAAGGGTAGAGTTAGCAGGATAAGTGTCAGGAACAAAATAAAGAAGGTGAAGTGGACATAAAGGTGGAAATGAATGAATGAAAATTATTATTCTGATGGCAGCAGCTGTCAGAATACTAAAAAGAACAGCAGATAACAAGGGAAGCAATAGCTATCTGCCATCATTTCACAAATCAGCTAAACTGGGTACAGTCCTAGTCCAACTAAATGTAAGGAGGCACCCCTCTTAGGGCAAGGTGGTTACACTTGAATCATTGTAGCTCCTAAAAAGTCCCACATTTTTTTGCAATTTCTAATACACGGTAATTTAACAACATGAGGACAGCCGTACATATATAAATGGCACTGTCCTGAAGTGGTTATACCAAGATCATGGCTGCTGCACCATCAGGCAGTGTATGTAGAGATCATTGAAATTACATGCAAACAGTAAAAAAAGGGTTGCCCCCTTTTCTTCAAATGAAATCCGAACACTCTAGCACCGTGCGCTGCAATTTCTTTTTGAGAATATAGAGGAGAGGCAGCCAGGAGAGGGAGTAAGGAGACCAGCTATAGAGGACTACAAATCCCAGCAATACAATATAATATGAAGCTACATACTTTGTGTTGTTCTGCCTTGGCGCCCTGTCTCCAGTTGTGTTGTGCGACACTCAGGTGGGCTGTCTGGGCTATGGTGTCTCACCAGGGGGTCCACAAATGGGCAGCACAGTGTCAGGGAGTCAGAAGAGGAGAAGGAGGAGCAATCACAGAAGCAGCTGCCGAGGTCCCCAGCAAGCGTGATCGCGAGCAGCCGCATCTGCCTGAAACCGGGATCTTCCTCTGGGCTTAGAGCACCTGTGAACAGGCACAGGCTGCCCGCACCACAGACGAAGATCTGATTTCCGGCAGATGCGGGGGCCCAAGATCGCGCTTGCCGAGGACCTCAGCAGCCGCATCTGTCAGAAAATTTAAAGCGCCGGTGTCAGCACTGAGTGTCTTGTGTCAGGGTGCCCGCTGGGTGGACACCCAGACACAAGACTCCAAACCCAGACAGGTGGCAACCCGACCCCTAGGTAGGACAGAAGTTCTCTAAGCCAGACTGTTTCCATGAATCCCCGTCTTATCTCTCACCTGTTTTTGACACAAATGGGAAGTCTATAATTGCCATGTACACACAGCCCAGACCTAAAAATCAGATGGATTTCCGGCAACATGCCTACACTAATGTGCTTGTACATAGAGGGATACATATAGGATGGGAGAAGATTATTACTTGTATAACATATGGGAACTATATCAAGGTTGAAAAAGCAGGTCAAGGGAACATTTAATGCCTGAAGTTCTATTTACACCAAGTAAACATAGGGAATTTCTGTGCATTAAGAAGATTACAGATTAAGCCATTAGGGATACGCCTATAAGCTTTAGGATCAGTCCACAACTTCCTGGAATTTAACAACTCCAATCTCCGAGCAAGGCTAACTCAGGAAAGAAAAAAAAAAGATTGCCCAGCACAAAACTCTAAAAAATACAATTTCAGGACTGGGCTTCCCAGGCTAGTACCAATAATATTTTGCCCACCTTGACTACATTTAGGCATTCCCTAAAGACTCATCTTCTCAGGGAAGCCTATCCCACCTCAACCTAAAGGCTCAACCATCACGTTCTCAAACAATTCATCCCCACACAGCTCCCTCCTCATGTATCACTCCCCCCTCCCTTTTAGATTGTAAGCTCTTGATTTGTATTGTGATTGTAATGTCTTCCTTATATTGTAAAGCGCTGCGCAAACTGTTGGCACTATATAAATCCTGTATAATAATAATGAAAAGATGCATGCTATTATGTTGAGCATTTTATTTAGGCAAGTACGTATCATTTTCCCAGTAATTGTTTCGTTAAGCTTATGATATACTTCTGGCTTTACAAGATAATCTCTTACAATTATACAAAACACAAAAAGATCCCCAGCGCACCTGCCAGCTAGCCTGCAACAAAACAAATTACCCTCTCAACGGTATGCATTAAAAACAGAGGTCCTTGCACCTTTTGAGGAGGAGTAGGCTGCCTCCCAGGCACACCTGCATTGAATTTATCAACTTCATTAATATGCTCACACTTGGAGACTCAAATAAATAGAGTTAGGACCACACTCTACAGAGGTGCCTTGACGGTGGCAGTGTGGCTTCTACATATTTTTGGCCAAACGTTTGTGCAACTAAAACCTCTGTTTTTAATGCATACTGTTGACATGGTAATTCGTTTGGTTGCAGGCTAGCTGGCAGGTGCGCTGGGGATCTTTTTGTGTTTTGTATTGTTGTAAGCCTTCCCATGTGCGCCCTGCTATAAAGGCCGGTTATAGATTCATGCGGTTGCCATTTTTTCTAATCTCTTACAATTTTCTTTTTTTTGTTCCCTTCAGTATTTGTATGTGAAAAGGTGTGTTACAATCAGTCATGTTCTTTATCTTTTGGTGGACTGGCCACTGCATATAAAAGACTAGTCCACTACCCCATTGTTCCTGGAGGAAATACAGTACCTGTACATACGCCGGGAACTGCACTCCCTGTGATCATGCTGTGATTACAGTGAAGCACAGATGAAAAGGTACAGAGTCAGAGTGGCTATAGCAAACAAAAAAAAGATTATAGAATTTTTTTTTTTAAATCTTCAAAAGACTCCACATGGTATGTTGGTGTGACTACTTTCCAAAATGTCATTTTGTGGACGTTTGTACTGTCCTGGCATTTAAGAGCCTCGAAAAATGTAATAAAAAACCTTGACAAAAAAAAAAAAAAAGAAGGCTTTACACTAGGGATGTACAGATACCAATTTTTCATTATCGAGTACCAATATTTTATTTTCGGTACTCGCCGATATGGAGTACCGATGCCGTGTGCCCCGATTATCAGGAAGTCGCCTGGCTTCCCGATTGCCTGTGAAGCTGGTGTTCTAGCAAAAGAACACCAGCTTAATTTGCCGAGGCTGCTTAGCTTCCTGACCAATCAAGGCCACACACAAGGATGAGCCACTGCTCTAGAAAGTGCTCCTAAGCTAACTAACCAGTGTACTAAAGCCTGGAAAGCGGCAAACAATCAGAGCCCAGTGTCCAAAGGGCACATTCCAGGCAAAATATACAGTCATTCAGGTTAGTGGGGGTCTGTAGTTGTTGTAAAGGATACACCAATCCCCTCATAAAAAAAAAAAAAAAAAAAAGGAAAGGTTATACCAGGTTGGCCCACAAGTTTTTTTTTTTGTTTTTTTTAACCCATTTGCCAGTGCCCAATCCTCTTGTAAGCAGGAGGATAACCCATCAGTCAAATTAATTCTCCTCAATAAACGAGAAAAAGTTTGCAAGATAATATCGCCAAAAGAAAGTCCTGTTTGTCCCAAATAAATCTATTACTCTGATATTTAAAGTTATGAAAATGTATAGCTGAATCATATAGCCCATAGCATAAATGTAAGAATTGCTCTAATTGAATCGGGGTACATAGGTTTGAAAGCTGAAGCTTACTGTTGCTCACCATTAAAAAGGAAAAAAAAAAACAAACAAAAAAAAAATCGGGCTCGTCCGGGATTTGAACCCGGGACCTCTCGCACCCTAAGCGAGAATCATACCCCTAGACCAACGAGCCAGTCATAAATAACAAGTTTTACCTTCTTGTTTTTTTTTAACCAGCAGACGCTTGGAGCGGCAATTTCAGCCAACCGACTTCTGAGGATCCCACACCTCCATGTTTCTCCTAGGCACCACGCTATTGGGCCGCAGGTTTATCGCCTGCTTGTTTGTCCTCAGCCGCACCTCCCTCCTGGGCTTCTCATCGCCAGCACGTTCCTCTGGTCTCAGCAGCTCCTGCTGTGTATTCAGGACTGACTTTGTGGGGGCACAAGTGTCAGTAGTCCCTGTCCATTTAATGTGCCCTCACATTAGGGAGGGTCATATAATTGACAGAGGCTGCTGTCACTTGTAGTGCCTTCACACATAGGACACCAGGATAGTCATATAATGATATGCCTGTCCTGCATGAGGGCACTACATGCATCAGCCGTCCCTGACCATTGATCAGGGACGGCTGACACTTGTAGTGCCCTCACACACACAGGACTGCCATTCTTAGCGGGCCCGAGCTTTGTACTGCAACAATGTAAAAAAAAAAGTTTTTCCCTTCATGTCCGGCCTGGACTTGATTTACAACCCTCAGCATGACCCTTCGTAACTTTGTATGCGACACCCCTAGAGTATACCAACATGTTCAGCTCTAAACCCTTTACATCCTAGCTGTTGCGGGGGACATTTAAAAGGTGTTACAAATGCCTTCCACGTGTGCTTATATGAATCCTTGTGTGTGTCTCGTCTCCTAATGTGAATCCTTGTGTATGCCACGTCTCCTAATGTGAATCCTTGTGTATGCCTCGTCTCCTAATGTGAATCCTTGTGTATGCCACGTCTCCTAATGTGAATCCTTGTGTATGCCTCGTCTCCTAATGTGAATCCTTGTGTATGCCACGTCTCCTAATGTGAATCCTTGTGTATG
>NW_017306744.1:693164-696624 GCF_000935625.1 Nanorana parkeri
GTTGGGATCCTGGAGCCAGGAGAATTCTTAGAGCTCTGGGTGGGAAGAGATCTCCATTCCTGGGTCCATGCTTTGGTGGTGACCAGCACCTGATTGTGCACCTGTTTACATCCCTCATGAAGTGTGTGCTGGGATGTTTTCAGGGCCCCACCTGTGAGTCAGGAGAGCTCCACCCTGGAGTCAGTGGAGGCCAGTGCAGCAGGGAGCTGCGGGGTTTGCGAACCATATTGAGAGGATTGGCATGTTATTGCCGTTGTCTGGAGGAACCAGACAGTGGCCCTAAAGATTGAGGCCGGAGCAGCAGTGCTGCAAGAGAGACAGATGTCGGTGAGCCCTTATCTGTTATATGCTACAGCGAGCTATTTATGTTGGATTTCATGTTATCTACCGTTTTGAAAGCAAATAAACTGCATCTGACTTGCACCTCCGGTCTACAGTGGAGTGTCCTTGTTACAATATACATACATATACATATATATACATATACACATATATACACATACATACATATATATACATATACACACTTTTCTGTAGCAAGTATACAGGAAAAGTAATTAAAGCATAAAAAAAGCCACAAAACACAATGATGAATCCACTTTATTTTAAATTTTTTATTATCACTTTTGCACAAAGAATTGGACCCAATTGTGTATAGTTAAAGCTTGGAGATATATGTATATGATGCTGACATACTTTGCAAACATGATACACAAAAGTAAACATCAAATTGAAAAAAAGTGAAGGTAAAAGATCCCTGATAGTATCTAACACTGCCGAATATTTTCCGATTGACCTTTGGGAACATCTGGTGCTGAAAATGAATGAGTCTATCCAAACAATGAAACACTAATATACAAGTCACAGAGTGCAAAGTTTTCTAGGCAACATCCTGTTTTAGGGTATACTGTAACTTTTCTAGGAGTCATGGCTATGACTTTATAGACTGGAGAAGTGTTTCCCAATATGCCATTTGTTACACTGGTTACACATGCATTTCCCTGACGGCTTTATCAATTGACCAATAATTTTCCTTGCTGTGCTCACAAGCATTAGGGTTCCCTGTGGTTAATATAGAAAGTCAGATTAGCACACAGTTTTTGTAATGTTAGTGTCGAGTGAAGGCAGTTCTAGTGGACACGGTAGTTCCATCAGAAAATCAGAAGGTGTAGCAGAACCCTAAAGCTGGCCATACACTGCTTATTTCGGAAAGAACGTTCGTTCAACTTTTTATTAGCTGATGGCGTCAAAGAGCCGATCAATTTCAGTTTTTCCTCAAAACAAAATTCTAACAGTGATTGTGGTTTTCACTGAGGGAATTCCATTCAAATGTTTAAGTCAATGAAATTTTGATTGGCATTCGTCAAATGTCTGACGGCATTAATCAAGTGGTAAAGATTTTTTCGTACGAATGCTTGTTCGGAAATCTACTAGTGTATTACCAGCTTAAGAATCTAGCTGACAACTGATACTTCCTACCACATCATCACCCTAATACAAATATGCTTCATGAGTATCCATGGGCTGTAACCCAGAGAGTTGCACTTTGCCAACTCCAAGCTGCTCAGCTCATCGCACTCCTGCCTTTTGCTCACAGCTGTTGTGAAAGGGTATATCATGAACATACATATTTCATGTACATCAGGACCTTTACTAGGAGGAAACGGCAAACATTTGTAATGTCTACAAGTATAAAAAAAAGCCTGTTTCAACATCTAAAATGTTTTTGATCACGCTTGCAAAACAGCAATGGATAAGAGTTTTACATTTTTCCTCATCTAGAGTTCCCATACCAAATAAATGGTATTAAAGGTACGAGATTTTTTTTTTTTTTTATTCTGACCATGGAAGCAAAAATGTATCTACCCGAAGCGGAACATGTCCTGTAGGCCTCGACGCCCCTGCTAAATTTAGCTAACTCTTTTCCAAGCCGATCCACAGCTTAAGGAGAAATGATCATGGCATATGGCAACTGCCATTTTGAAGGTACAAGGCCCATCATCATAATCCTTGCTGTGCTGTTAAAAAGGACCACTTCACTTTTATAGCGTACTGGATTGAAAGGACAGCTTCAATAAAAGTGAAGTTATCCATTATGATCATGACCTGGAGCAAATTAGTCAATCTATTTCAGATGATAACACCAGAGGCTCCTACCCTTAAAGATGATTTATTACTACTTCCATGTTCCTTTTCTGCCAGGTTTGATTTATTTAGTTAGTTAATAAAAAGGTAATGCAGGTAGCTGCATGGCAAGAAAAGTCATACAACGTAGGAAGCAAGGTGTCAAAAAAGGCTTAAAAATATATGGAGAGAATACCCTGTATTTTACTGCAGAGCGGATGTTATAGAGGATTGTCTGCATGCTAGCTGGACAACCTGAGAATATATTGCTAGCCATGTATTGCCATTACATTGGAGGGCTATTAAACTTACATGAGAGGATGATTGAGCAAAGATTGGAGAAAAGGACACTGACTGGAAACCACCAGTTGAGACAGCAGGAGCTGGAAAGAACACAATGCACTCTGTACAAGAAAGGCTCAGGTTAATACATGTACACATATGGTGCATAATGCAAGAGTTGGTTAACTCATTCATTGATCTAGATCTTTCAGACGTCATTACTAGCGGAGAGGTTAACAGAACATTAGAAACGACGTAGGAGTGTAATACAAACCATCTAATCTATGGTCATATTATTTATGGAACAGTTTGCGGCTTATGTGCATTTATGCTATACAACCACAAAATACATTAATAAAGTCTCATATTTTACACTTTCTACTGTACAAATACATCTTCTGTTAACAAATCTTACATGTTATTCTTTACAAGTTTTCATTATGGTAGCGACAGATGAATAAATAAGTATATCACTTTTTGGAGGAAAAAAAACAGAAAGTCAAGCAAATATACTATTTAGTCATAAGAGGAGTGACAATCTAATACAGTGACATTCTGATTATTCTTATTTTCATAACAATAGATGGCGCTTAAAAGACTTGCAGAATACACATTCAGCTTTATGGATGTTCCATTAAAAGATACAAAAGAAATGCAAGTCATTTGTTAATAAGAACTATATGGCAGACATATAATGAAGAAGACGCCAACCTGTGGACCAGCAAAACAAGACAAAGGGCATGGCAGCATTTCTTGACATCCTTGCTGGTGAGCCACAGGCTAGTTGTCATAGCTGAACACACATGCAGGCATCATCATACAGATCACAGTGCCACCGGGTGTCCAATGCATCATATTAAACATAGCTCAGAATTGCCCTGCACAAAACTAACATCATTTAAAAACGTAATATCCAAAATCTTTTTTTTGCAGTATTCTAGAAAACACATTTTTTTTTTTAAAGGGGACGCCCCTTGCAAAGAGGTTTCAAGTGTTTTTACAAACGCATTTGAAAAGTTCTGTGAGAACAGTACCTTAAGGGATAAGAAAAGTG
>NW_017306744.1:696720-712093 GCF_000935625.1 Nanorana parkeri
AACATAACTGAGCATCTGGAATGACCGCTGAGCAGAGTGCTGGTGCCAAGCAGGAAGACATGTCGCATTGTTTTTTGCTTTTCCTGAACAGTCATGTACATACACACAGCTTGCTGCAGATATTTTTAATAAAGTCCAAACTGCAGTTCCATCAAAGCTTTCTTCAACTAGTTGTAAAAGCTCATGTAAGAACAGCCAAAGCACAGACACCATCAGCCAATTTATAGACAACCCACATCAACTCAAACATGGAGGCCACTTGCCGATATTCTAAAAATGCTATTGAACTGTTTCTGCCTGGCGTCAATGGTTTCTGAGATACTGATCTGGAACAAGCATGAAAAAAAAAACAAACATACATCACTCCTTATTGTCACGTCATAGTTGTTCCAGGTCAGTGGCTCTAAATGACTGAATCCACTGGGCCAGCAGTGCAAGAGTGGTGTTACCCTCTATTAAATGCATATCATGAGAATACAAAAATGTGAGGTGAATTTATCAAAACTGGAGCAGCCAAAATCTGGAGCAGTTGCCCATGACAACCAATCTGCGTCTCTCCAGTTTGTTCAGTTAGGCTTTGGAAATGAAACAGATAAGCGGATTGGTTGCCATGCACAGCTGCTCCAGATTTTGATAAATTCCCCTCTGTATATTAAATGTGGGGCATTTGTTACATAAAGCAAAGGTTCTGCAAACCCCACTGGGATGTGATGTCTGTACAATGCAAAATAAAAAGGCAGAAAATGCAATAAAGAATATTTAGTGCAAACCAACGGCTAATCTCACCTTTTTTTTTTACCTTCTGAAGAAGCAGGTACCAAAAAGCATGCAAGTTAATCCAGTTATAATAAAACATACAAAACACAATTTGGTTTGTAAAATGTGTCGCACTAAACAAAACTAAACAGACCCACTACTGTTTAGCCCGGGTTCCACAGTTTTGGGATGCGTTCAGGGTCACTTCGGCATCTGATTACTAAATGCCATATGCAATAGATGCTATTTGAATAGGGTTTTATCTTGGCTCTCTGTATTTTTACATTTTTAATGCACTAGAAAAGCTGAACATTATTTTCAAGTCGGAAAATGATTACTAAATGCACAATTACTGTATTAGCAGCAGTACTGTATGAAATGTTTGTGTGCTTTTTTATGGGGTAGGGGGGGCATACGTAGATATGCAAGATATGAGCGTTAACCTGAATTTCTCCTGGTAAGTATATAGTGCAGTGTGGATAAAAAAATTAAATGTAACCTTTATAAACAGACTGCTTTATGCATTTGGTGCCACAAAAGGCTCCAATCGTATCTGCGGACAAGCCATTGTCAAAGCCAGGGTCACTTCATGGCCAGTAATGAATGCAGCGTAACCCTAGAAGCTAAAACATGTAAACTTAAAATAAATGCTACACAAATAAAGCTTCAAATGTTAATTAACATGTAAAATCACAGTATACAAAAACACATGGGCAGCTTCAGTTCGGCATTTATTGCTTTTTGTACAATTATACTTCAAGTCAGGAAATGGAAAAGCCAACTATCCAGCAGGTTGGTCCTGTTGCAAGCAGAAGATGATCAAAACGCCAGTTACAGCTGAAAGACTGTATGCAGTACTCTTCCCCTGAATGCTCTATCAATTTCCGAAATATTGTGTAGTCTGCAGTGTAAAGCTGGCCATACACCTATAGATTATCTGTGGTCAGATAGAAAAGTGCAACAGATTCCTCCATCTACGCTAAACTGTGTGGGTGGAGGAATCTACTCCTTGGCAAAACTTCAGTATCTTGCTTATTGGCCCCGCTGGCTCTCAAAATACCTGAACAATCTGATTGGATGCAGACATTGTTTAGGTGTTTTGAGATCCAGCAGGACCGACTAGCAAGATACTGAAGCTTGGCCCAGCGCAAGAGATTCCTCCATCCACAAAGTTTAGCGTAGCTGGAGAAATATGCTGCACTTTTCCCCCATCTGACCATTGACAATCTGCAGGTGTATGGCCAGCTTTAGGCAGAAAAATCATGTTCTATGATCAGTTTTAGATTTGTCATGGGAAAGATTTGTTGAGTAACCACTAAAGAATTGTTTTCTAATCTATACATACAAGGGGCATACATACAAGTGATTACCATGGAGATCACATGCACAGCAATCTCAGAGGTTGAAAAATTTTGCACAGTTGGCCAACACCTTTGTTGCATTTTGGAATGCAAGGTTCAGTTCTCCTCATGTATGGACAACGTAAAGCCCAAATCAATCCAATTTTTGTGACATTAAGGTCAGGTCCCCCCCCGAGATCTGTGACCTTTCAGTCAAATGGGGAAGGGTTAGCATTTCCTTGCCAGGGTCACAGGGGGTGGAGATGGGTATAAAGCACAATTTAAGTTGCACACTTTTTTACTCCCTTTTTATCATCAGGCTGAAGGGAAGAAATTGACGCGATTCATTCATCAACACAAACAGCATCTCGAGGAATCCCACTGTTTGCGTAGTATTCTGACAGGTGCTGTCGGCACCTGTCAGAATACCCGATCTGAGCAGGCAGCTCCTTGGCTACCGGCTCTGATCGCACAAGGATTTTCCAGCAGGCTCCTTCGATCAGCTGATCGTGGTATGCCGGCAGAAAGTGGAGGTGGCAGCCCCACACACCGCAAATTTCGGCCGGCACATTAAAAACTGGCCGAAATTCGACCAGTGTATGGGCATCTCAACACTGGTGTTTTCTCAATATATCTGCACTCCTAATTCACCCCTACCTACTCTAAAACCTGAATATATAATAAAGCACCAAGTGTCGTGGTGTATAAATACACCGCACGTATTAAAAGATTTTTAGTACAACACTGTGCCCAGGGTGGGATTTCCATTGGTGGAGCCAGTAGGAACACAGGAAAATTTTGTGCCCAAAGTAATAAGAATAAATGTTTAATATTTTCTTGCTATATCAGTCCCATCCTAATGAAGAATATTGTGACAATGTGTAAATATCCTCCAGTAAGCATACTGTATTTCTAGTGGTGTTTGGCGGGAGCCGGGAGAAAAACCAAGTGTTCAATACCTGTTCAGGGAAATGCCACCTCTTCAAATGGGCTGCCTAATGGTGAATGTAGCCACACTGGTGCCTATCGGACTGTGCAGTAAATATTTATACACATTGCCCAATTGCTACAACATAAAAGACTATAAGAAGGGATGTTAAATGGTACAATGTTTGACAAGATCTATTAATGCAACTTTAATTGAGCTTTAATTCTGAACTGAATTTCATTATGAAATGTGGATTATAAAACCCCACTCAATATTCCATTTTGGATCCAGCTTTCCATGCAACAGTAAAAACACTAATTCTGTAACGTAGAACTGCAGCCAAAAAGGTGGGGAATGGCTAGAACCTTCACCTACTTTCTATTTCGATTACAGTCACCGAAAGTAAGGGCAACATGCTAAATCTTAGACTTGTCACCAGAGCAGGAATAGAGGAATAACATTGAATAGAGGAATAACGTGGCTGAATATCCTTATATAATAATTGACAAATGTGCATATGCAGTCACGCTGCCAAGTTAAGCCAAGCTTGCAACAAAGTAAAAATGAGTTAATGCAACCCATAGAGAGCAGCCTGACAATATTACCATCGGAGGTAAACTCCATAGTTTGCTATTCATTTGAGCTACTTTCATTTGAAAACTGACCCACTGCTTCCATCACAGCCCCATTTCATGATGCCGAAACATGGTATGGAAGAGACTGCAGATTGTCAGTGTTACCATCACATAAAATATATCTAAGAATTCGGAATATGACACAATTAATATGATCATCATTTCTGGTAATGTTCCAACAGTAATGTATTTCTATCCACTCCAAGTAAGCACTCAGAATTATCACTGTATTTTCAAACAGATGTGAATGTAACAAATGTACTTCTAAGTTCTGCTAATTCAGCACAAATGATTAGTTGGTATTTCAGCATGGCAGCAGTTTGGTCTTTCGTTCTTTCAAGTCTTTCTTACACACCCTATGCAAAGGTGTCCTTAGTGCAAATACCACACCATGCAGTGAGTCAGTAAACATTGCCGAGTTGGATTTCCTGCATAATTCAGGGAAAAGGGAAAAGGCGAAGAGCTGGGGACAACGGAGGCGGGTCTCTTCAATGCATCACGTGGGTTTGGTTGGGACCAGAGAGGGAATGTTGGGAGTAGACTGGCGATGGCTACGTCTCCCAGTTTCAGTATAGTCGTTTCTCGTAACTAAAAAAAAAAAAAAAAAAAAAATGTTTAGTCTCGAAGGAAAAGGCTATGATGATAAGTTGGGACCAGAGAGGGAATGTTGGGAGTAGACTGGCGATGGCTACGTCTCCCAGTTTCAGTATAGTCGTTTCTCGTAAATAAAAAAAAAAAAAAAGAAACATGTTTAGTCTCGTAGGTAAATGCTATGATGATAATTTATAATTGAAGCAAAGTGTAAGACAATAAACCAGATTAACAGTCAGAGTAGACTCCTTACAAATATTTGGTATTGTGCCTCTCCCTGCAGTGCAAATATAAAAAAAAGTGCATCACCAGCACATCAGTGATCAGATGTCCAACTGCAATCAATTTATTGGCATGAACACATCTTGTAAACCGCAACGTTGCGGGGACCGCTCAGGGTCCCTTCATCAGGCCGTCCATCCCCCGCCTTTCCTTGCAAGTGTAAGACACATTATGTCATAGAGTGACGTGTATATACTACCAAAATTATGTATTTTGCCCGATTCCAAAAATACAGGCTCTAATTTAATGTAAACCTTCCACTTTACCCATTTAATAAGAAAAAGGAATATGGGGGCTCCCCCTCTCTACACACAAAAACTTACCTTCACCTCACTTGCCTGTTCATATACAAACGAGTGTAAGGAGCGCTACTGCCTAGAGTGTGATTGAATGATATCTGATAGTAAGTAAAGAACAATTGGTGTGACTTACAGTCATGAGGCTGCTGGTGTGCCAAAGATGGAAAGACAATGACAGGAGCCTGGAGGGAGTCCGGTGAGGGGTGATTTCCAGGATGCAGTAGTATCGCGTGTAAAAGTAATGTGAAGAACCCTGTCAGCACGCATGCACGGCTGGCCAGGCCGGGCGGCTTGGGAAGGGAAAGCCGCGAACGGCTGTGAGCAACTGTATTCAGTGCGTACAGGATAGTGACACGCTACCAGGATGAGTCTTGGGTAGGGGGAAGAAGTCTGGAAGGGTGGGCAACGATATGAAGAATAGGGCTCTCAGTGTGGTGGTGGCTACGCATTTCGAGGCACAGCCTCTTTCTCAAGCCTTAGGGTGAAGATGTTGCAGCCCTTAGACATGCAAGGTAGTTCAAGGTATGGGGGAGCATTTAAACTTCTCTCTCATCTCCCTTGATGCAGTACACGTTACCCAGGTGACTGCATAAATGTTAAATATTCCCTAAACTTTAAATTATTCACTTCAATAAAGCGAAAAGTAATGTGCAAAGTAAATGGCTCAATCATTATTCGCCCTCTTCTCGCTTTCCTATTAAATAAACCTGATATTGTTAAAGCGTATCCAATTCTAGAAACAAAAAATGAATATTGCTGCTCACCAGTCCCTTAGATGTGGAGGCTGCAGTTTTCTTTAAGCCTTTTTCCTTTATCTCCATCTAGTGATCCTACCACTAACACATCCTGTCCCAGAGTGATCATGTTCACTCCCTGTACTGTATCCATGTAGGAGCAGCATGGTCATCACAAACACCTCCTCCTTTTATCTACATTACATAGGGAGGAAGTGTTTTGTAGTTCACAGATAGCTGATGTTTGAGACATCAGTTCAATGTACAAGTATTTACTAGGAGCCTGGAATTCTGGAAAGAGCAGCTTGCATTTTTCTGTAAACACAAAATGTACTTCGATATGGTGACTGTATTAGATTTTTTCTCCTTAGTATGCAGGTCAGCCTGGAATTCATAAAAGTTAAAGTAAACCTGTAGTAAAAAGCTGACAACTTTAGCCATCACCACAACCTCAGTCTTTTGCAACTTGCAGCAGCCATTCATATAGAACCATTCAAAAAGTTGGCATTTGCAGCCTCAGACATGATCCCTACATGGAAAGGCCCA
Source organism: Nanorana parkeri (assembly GCF_000935625.1). Taxonomy (NCBI): domain Eukaryota; kingdom Metazoa; phylum Chordata; class Amphibia; order Anura; family Dicroglossidae; genus Nanorana; species Nanorana parkeri. The sequence continues at coordinate 702,832 of NW_017306744.1, forward strand.
GGACTGCTAACAGGTTGCACAAGCACCAGGAACTGAATTTTGGGATGAGCATGGGGTGTGTACACATTCTATGACAGACCACTGATGGCTATATATTAATTATTAAAGCTTTATTTAAAAAAGGAGCAAGTGCAAGGGTCAAGTTATTTGGGTGGCTTGGATTTCCTTGATTGAGAACAAAAGAACAAACCACTAAATAGCAAATGCTTTTCTGCTACCAAACGGGAGCAGACCAGGCCGAGTAAAATACAGATTATAGTCACCAGAAGGCAATTAAGTAGATTTTATGAAATAAGAAATATAAAGTTGATGTGAAGGGGAGGAGTATTGAGCAGAATCTGGCATATAAAAGATAAAACTTTATTTAGTAAAAGGTAGAAATGTTCCCAACGTTAAGTCTGAATGATCATAAAGATACAGATGTTTAAATAAATTCAAAACAATGCTGCCAAAAGAAAAGCAGCATGGATGAAGCAATCTCCCCTGCCAACTATTGTATTCAGACAACCGGCACCCATGGCTGTCTGATTACCTGAACAGTGACTGCATCTGATCACTCTTTGGCTGACAACATCCTACCTGGCGCCTTCAATTTTTCACTCAAAGTTTGGGAAACCAGCTGATGCAGACAGGGCCACCCACGGCTTGAATTTAAGCTGAATGATTTCCTACTCGGCTAAAATGTAAACAGTGAATGGCCAGCATTAGGTTACTGCGTGGCATCTTAAATACATTTATGGTATGCCTTGGTGTGAATCTCTAAGCTTTTAAAACAAGTTTGAAGTGTAGTATGTGCATTAAAACAAAAGTATGTGTATCCCGCAGCTGTAGAACCTCAAATCATATCTGAATTGGTGCTGACACCGTCCTTCCTTCTGGGGGGTGACTGCTTTTGTTCTCCATGGTCCCTGTGTGTGTTGTAAAGTAGCCACTGCTCCAACCTCGCTTCTGTGATGGACTACAATCACAATACAAATTGGTAAACTAAACATGAGATTGTAGTCTGAATGGGCTTGGAGTGGTGGCTACTGTACACCACACACAGTGATCCCGGCGAACAAAAGTAGCCACCCTCCAGAAGGAAGGACAGTGTCACCAATTCAGAGATGATTTGAGGATCTACAGCTGAGTGATGCACAAATAAGATACATTTATGTTGATAAGTACGGTACTTCATGTATTTTTAAGATTTATCCTTCGTTTAGTGTCGCTTTAAGGATTACTGCAGTAAGCCCCACTCTGCACACCTGCTAGAACACTGCAATATTTTTAATTGCACCATTATTGCTGATGATAGGACTCCTGAGTTAACCTTGTATTTAGCACTCACATTTAGTAAGGTCAGTAGAATATTAATATCCAATGTCAGCATCTACAGAACCTAAGCAATGAAAGCCATTAATGCCATTTGCTAAAATACAAGCAATTTAAAAACAGAATTTGCAAACCTCCCCAAAAAAACCACACACACACTTTGATCTTAAATGTTGCACTAATGATTCAAATAAACAGATTGTTTCTGTATGCATGGCAAAGAAGAAAAAAAATTATATGTAATTTGGGAAAACAAAAACAAGCAACAGCCGAAAGATAAAAATGAAAAAAAAAATAAAAAATAAGAAACCCCACAACAACAAACACCCCCCCCCAAAAAAACCCTGCCTCTTACTTAGAATTTAACCACTTCAGGACCGGAGCAATTTTTTTTAAAATGCTTTCTGAAAAAAAAAGGTTTTCTGGAAAATATATATATATATATATATATATATATATTACACATATACATACACACGCGAGTTGCTTTTTTGTGGTGTTGCATGGTATTTGTATCAAAATTATATTTGTAGAAAAAATAAATGAATTTTGATGTACACAAACTCAATCTAAGGCCTCGTTCTAAGGCCAGATGCAGTGCGCTCCGGCCCGATCCTGGTCAGAACACACTGCCTCGAATTGAGACAGGCTCATTTTTTTTGTGTGGCAGGAGGGGCATGGTGGTTCATTGAAGTAAATGGCACCGTAACCACGGACTCCATGGATCGCAAGGCACATTATGCTGCAAGCACTATTTTGATCGGACTTCATAGGGCAAGCAGTATTTTTTCTGACTGCATCAGATTGGACTGCACTGGTGTAAACAGAGCACCAGATCTCCCAAAGGAAAGCATTGTGATGTGTTTTTGATGCAGCTGCCAAACTGAACGGACTGCATCACATGCAAACTAGCCCTCAGGCTTTTGAACACTGGTAAACGGAGTTGAGGTACATACCCAACCCGAAAACTTTGAGGATTTATATGACTTAAAAACTTCAGATTTAATAATAGCAAAATAAATAGTATTCAGTTTTTATTAAAACAAGAAAAAAAATATATTGTTCAGATGTTTTAGTAATGGCGGTGAGAACTATTAACCACTTAAAAAATAGCACATGGCATCATATAAAAGATATGTAATTTTTTTGCACTTGTGGGATAAGAGGACTTAAAAGGTTTCTGTATCTCAGTCTTACTTAGGGCCATAGTTTTACACATTTTTTATTTGTCCATGGACCTTTCAGTACACAAGACATAAATACTCTGTTACTTACATGGTAGGAATGTATATCTAGAATGGATGCATGTACAAAAGAAAAAAAGAGAAGATTATAAACGGTCTGGGATTTTATTTGGTTTGAACTTTCCCACCACCATCACCAAATAAGCACAAATACAAGTTTGATAGATCAGGGAAGGACATGCTAAACTGCAATTTAAACAAGGCTCAAACTGATAGGTGCACCAATTTCTTTGTTGAGCCACCCTAAATCCAGCAACCCTTCACCGTTTCCTAGCTAGAAACATGACCGCAGTAAACATTGTAGCTCCGTACTTTACCGTCACCCAACCCGCAGTTAGCTCATTAGACAATTAAAGAACAATATCGTACTGGTTAAGTATTACCGATGTTGTCACTTCTTGGAAGCTAGCTAAATGCCTCCTATTCAACATGCTAGATTGACATCAGAATGAAAAGAAGTTGGGCAGCATCTAGTGTAGAACTTTACAATTCCTTTGATTTCCTTGCATGCAGTGATTACAGAAAATCAAAGTATAGACACATATCAGTATTGAAACAAACTGTATACTGGCAGTATAAAGAGTGGGTTTTAATCATTTGTTTGGAGTATTGCTTTAAGGAGTCAACAAACAGCAGGTATGAAAGATATAGTATGCAAGGGAGGAAAATAAAAAAACAAAAATAAAATAACACATTTTGGTCAGGCAAACTGATTAAAGAGTGTCCTTTTTTCCCCATAGTTCTCTTCAGGGTCACAGGAGGACATAGACCGACATCCTCCCGTGACCCAAAACTCAGTATATAGCGGGCTATTCCTTGCTATATGCGGAGAGTGCTGCAGCCAGGGACGGATCCAGACAATACTGTCAAGATCCACCCTGCTGCCTGATCGACAGCGGGCTCTGCCTATCTAAAGGCAGAACCCGCTATGGCCGCCCCCTCCAGTCAGCTCTGGAGGATCGGAGAGGGGAATCCCTGTGGGGAGCGGTGACTGACAAGTCACCCCTCTCTGCAGGGAGATGATCAGGAAGTGAGCAAGCAGCACTATGTTTTCGTTCACTTCCCGATCAATAGAGCAGAGGTGTGACAATTTCAATGTCCCACGTTGGCTCGAACTATGGGGATGAGTGTATTTCACTAACCCCATAGTTTTGTCCAGCCCTGGGATACTCCTCAAAATATAAAACGGAATAAATGACTATGTACCATATTGTTTGCAAATCTGGAAAGTCATTGCTTTATTACACTTGGAACCATTTCTCATTTTACCATGTGCATCTGCATATCACACACATCAGTGTTTATAGTGATGAGATCTCTAGTGGATTATTGTTACCCGTTACTTTGTATTCCTGGATATGTGCAAGTATATATATATATATATTTTTTTTGTTGTTGTTTTGTTTTTATTAGGGCTGGTAATGATTAAAAATTTCCTGTTCGATTAATCTAAAATCTTTTAACCTCTTGCCGTCCGCACGCACGGGCAGAAAAGACCCGCTAAATGCACACACCCGTTACCGGGTGTTTCACATATAGGCGATCGGCGGGATCAACGTCACCAGACTCCTCCCCCTTCCCTTCATTAGCCGACAGCCACTTGGGGAAGGGGGAGGAGTCCGGTGACGTCGATGTCCGTGACGTCACCGGATCTCCAACGGAAGACCCGGAAGCCGGCGGAGAGTACGGATCAAAAGAACTTTGATCGATCAAAATAATTTTGATCATGTCTTACACATGTCATCTCTTCCCACTGCCTCTACCAAACATTGAGACCACGTTCATACCCTTTGAATTCCTCGACTGCACATAATGCACTCCTCCATCACATACTGTCTGGCTCCTATACCCTCTGCACTCCTTTCCCTGCACATACTACCTACTATAATAACCACCATCTGACCTTATACTCTCCAGATTCCTCACCTGCACTTTATGTCCAGCACAACTACCCTAATGCTGGGCACACACCTTGCAACCATCGCAAGACTTTTGTCTTGCGATGGTTGTAAGGCAATTTAAAAAACATACGATCTCCCTATCTTGGACAGGCAGATCGTACTTGCGATGACCGCAATGCTGAACGGGCAGTGTGCACATGCGCACACCGGTCCGAGCAGCATTTATCTTATGAACATGCCACACACCTGCTGACAATCGTACGATTCTCGGCGGATTTTCGAATATGTTCCTAAGATAAAAGTCGTGCAACCTTACAGTAAAAACGGTCTCACGCCTTCCACACACCTTGCGATATTCATACGATCGCGGGATTTCCTGCGATTATCGCAAGGTGTGTGGGCACCTTAACCTTGCCCATTCTGAAAAGGGCACACTTTTGCTAGTAAGAAAACAAAACTTGCTCAGAAATCCAAAAATGAGCTATACTCAACCCTGAATTAGCAATTAGACAGACATAATGCAATCAGCAAAGATAGATGGATAGATCATGTTGCTGATGTGAAATTACCTATTTATTAAACTGATAACAAACCAGCATTTTGCCAAGGATAACTGAACTGTGTTCAGGTAACAATTACAAAAGATCTGGCACACCAGCAGTTAACTGCAGGAAAAATAAGTATTTGAATTCAGTTGGGGAAAAAAATTAAGTGAAGTGCTGCAGCCATAGCTTTTGACTGGAGCGTACATTTTAGCTTAAAAAAAAACAGTCATTATGTGGGGGAACCATACCATTATTGTGTAGTCATCTGACACAACTGGGCATGTTTGTTTTTTTGCGGTTAAACAGAAGAGTAATAACCATTCTGTGAAACAAAATGCCAAAAATTAACCACTTAACTTACTGAACTATTGGCAGAGATGTGAAGCAAGCTCTTGTTCATATTGACTGTAGAGCAACCTGGGGTATTGTGGGGTGTCCTAGTATGCAAACAGTCCCTTTGGGAACCACTTGGCCTCACCTCCTCCTGTGCATCACTACTGGTCCATAACTTTGATGGAAACTATGATGAGGCACAGGAGATAAATCAAACCAAATATGATGGTCATCAATTGTACATTGTTGGATTCCAGGTTTCCCTTGTAATCTACTAAAAAGGACTAAAAAGGAGAGTTATGTTGTATGTATAGCCATTTTTTTTTTGTTTGGTATGAAATAGGGAAGGGTTAAAGCAAGTAAAATAATACCATCCATATACTGTTGGGAAGTTTCCCTTTAATTCCTGTAGCCGAGTTGCGACAGAGTGAAACAAATCTCACTCAGAAATGTGCCACTGGGACAGGTAGCCCCATTGGAAGATTTACCCTTGCATCTTATTCTAGTGAAAACTAGCATTTTAGATTTCCCAAACCCTCGTTTTGGGAACGAGGGTGACAAGTAGGGTGAACCCACAGAGCAATACAAACTTGACAGGGGTTATAATCCTTACTCATTCTGTCCAAATGGGTATACATACACTTTTAGAATGAGGAGATTGTGTGTGCTTTAACCAGCTAATAACTGAAAAAAAAAAATGATTACTATGCCAATTTTCATGATTGAAGAGTATTTAAAAATCACTAATAACTTTTATTTAATGTATTGTTTACTTTACAAAATGTATCCAAACTGCCCCCCCCCAACCCTCCAAAATTAAAGCTGAATTAAAATTGGTAGCCAAAGCAAAGAGTATGCAGGAATCCAAGATGTGCTTTGTTTTTCTAGGAAAATTCTTTAGAATAGTTATAGCCTATGTAGGCTTATATAAGAAGAAAAATAAGTAACCAATTAAAGCTGAACTCCAGTCAGCAGTCAAAAATTACTATACAACTGTCAATGCCCTGCACAGAAATGGTTAACTCTCTCTCAGAAAACCACACGTCTATTAAAAATTGCATGCTTTTTGTCAGTGTCAAAAAACACGCTGAATTCCAAATGCGCAGATGTGACTGAAGCCCCCTGCAGGTTCTCTCTTCATCCTACGGCCTATACAATAAATTACACTCCTTTTTGCTGGTCATGTACGCTCAGATATCCTCAAGTACAATGTAGGACTAGGTATACAGCATGCAAGGATTTGAGGGCCCGCTCACATTACACGAGGAACCAGGAATAAGGTAGGCCCTTCCTATTATTCCTTTCCTGTCCTAGACTAATCAAGCAGATAATTCTTGTTGCGTGGAGTCAGTCATTTTTGACTGCTGGTTGGAGTTTAGTTTTTTAATGATCTGTGATGATCTGATACCAAACAACTACCTCACTAAATTAAACGAACAATGTCGCTTTAAAGGGGATAAAGACCAGACATCACAGCGTAACTAAACACTAGAATCTCATCTGCCTTTAGATGTGGTGGCTGCAATAGGGCGAAGGGGTTGTGTAGTTTACAGAAGATTGCTTGGAAAACTAATACCATTGTTTTGAGATTTCAGTTCAAAAACACATGGAGATTCAAGGTTACTAGATCTAAGTCAGGATCAATAGTCATATTTCAGTAGTTAGAAAATTTACTTGGTTTAAAAAATAGGATATGAATGCAGCCATTTTATCTATGGACTAGTAAGCTGCAATATACAACACATTTATATTTTTGGGTATGAAAAGCCAGCACCAAGAAAAAGATCTGCACTAGTTTATTTTTACCATATAAATCACATGTACATGTGTGGACACACACACACACACACACACACACTGAACTGTGCATTGTATACTTGCTGTGATCACAGCCATTGTACCACTGATCACATGACAAAGCAGTTTATTCAAATCTGTCTCCTTCTGTCTACCATCAACAATCAGAGTGATGGCCCACTATACCGCGCCTGAACAAACCATCTGAATAGAAGAGTTAAAAAGTGGCTATAAAGTGAGAGACTGCACATTCAGTTTTATAATTACACCAAAGGAAGTAAGAGTTTTTATCTGTTTAGAAGAGTTACAAACAAATGATCTCTCTATTCCTTTAGTGACTTAATTTTATCCTTTTTTGAAAAGGGATCATTGTTTAATGCAGTTGAAAACAACAGGGAATGGTATAAAACGTACAGGTAAATTCATCGAAGCATCCCATGCAATGCTCTAGTACACTACAAAACATGTCAAGCCATTAATGGTGCAGAAATGTAGACCTATGCTCATAATTTCAGTGTAGGAAACTATGGGCATATTCAAGTAACTAACTATATAGAGTAATGTAACACTCAACTTGAAAAGGAAAAAAAAAAACCCCAAAAACAAGCACACACAGGGAAACATCAACCATGAAATGGTATATGGATCATAACTACTAGCAGATGACATGCAACAAACTATAAATATAAAAAGACTGGAAACACAAGTATTACAAAACACTGATCTGGACTTACGAATGGAGACCATGGACTCCACCTTCTACTTGGGCAGACATGGTTCTCTTTTCCAGTTTTAGTTCCCCAGAATACATCATAGAACTGCAAATAAAGCAAAATGCTACAATCAAGCTGTGTTAGCTGCAAACATATACAGTATAATGAGTCAATAGTCCGCAGAATAGACAAAAATGGGGCCAAGAAAACACATGTGGCAACAATGCCATCTACTGCTTGTAATGCCTTGAGTAGGAGCAGCACCTCTGATCAGCTACAAAATCCAGAACGTTCATCTTTAATGATCGGTTTATGAATACTTATTACAAAAACAAAATCAACTCACCTAGGGATTGATACACATTGTCAGTTTTAACAAAATCGCAAAGTATACCTGTACAAGAAACACATCTGATGCTACGCAAAACTTAAGAACTGGGTATATAAAAAATAAAAACAAACACACAGCACAGGTCAAGAATATTGAACCAGCAAAGCTTACCGTAGTATGGAGAGACTTTTGGCCCCTATGTCTTGGCAGCCATGTTGAATGCCTGCAATTAGGTATGGTGCAAACTTATGAATGGATCCTTTGTCTTGAATGGAACCAGATACTCCTTGGGCCACTTTCACTTTATCCCCTTCACTGGAAGCAAAAACAAAATATAAATAAACATATACATTTCAGCTAAAGCCAAATTATTATTTGGTGTGATGACAGAAAGGAATATCAACATAAACAAAGGAAATGTAGAATATGATTATTAAAAGGTGAACTCCAGGAGGAAAACACATTCATGCCATATTATTTAAAAACCTTAAATGCATTCTTAATTTAAACTTAAAGCACCTGTATTTGGTCTTATATTCAGCCTCCTGTAACCCGGTGTACAGGAGCAGTCAGACCGGGAGAAGGAGAGCCAGCACTTAAGCCACATAGGCTCTGCTATATGCATGCATGTAGATTGTGAACATACCAACAAAAAGAGGACAACAGATAGATGACATCAGTTTGCTTTTACTCACTTGTCCCTTACTAAGCTGTGCTTCTGCTGCAGTAGAAGTTGAGTATCTGGCTGTGTTATTTATTCTGCCAGGCTAGAAAGCATTACAAAAATTCGATGGCAGCCAATACTGTATCAATATATGCATTTTATTTGTATTTAGCCACCTTGCCTGCAGTTCAGCTTAGGGCTAGTGTACATGGGCATCTGAAGAAGGTTTATCACATCTGCCATACATTCATATGGATTTGTACAAAAAATTAAAAGCAAGGCACAAGTTCTCAAAAGCCCATGTACACCAACTCTAAGGCTGGATACACATTACAAAAATTTTTACAATCTATTAGTCTGTATAGACATCTAAAACCTATATGCTCACATGAAATCCAATGTAAACACAAGTACAATTGT
>NW_017306744.1:712115-721345 GCF_000935625.1 Nanorana parkeri
TTCTTAAATGTTGACATTTCATTCTTGTACTATGTGATCTAAGCTCATCACATTATAAAGCCAGTATGTAACATGTGTCCAACTTTTGAGAGCGGAGGCAACGGAGAAATAGATGGAGCAGGATATGTATGATGGACTGTGCTGTACATAACCACCAGTTATGTACAGCACAGGGTCCACCAGGGAACGGTAACTCCACTACTTGTGAAAAAATACCTGAAATATCTCTTCTGGCTACTAGTATTTTTCTCCATGGCGTCCAGTGATCCCATTCCTCTGTATTTTTTTAGCCTCACACCATCAGAGAAGAAATATTCGCCAGGTGCCTCTGTGGTAGCAGCCAGCAAAGAGCCCATCATTACTAATGTGAGGGAGTGAGTGTGTGTTCCAGGCATTAATAGTACAGTACCCTGTATGTTATTGGTCTCTGAGGAAGGCATCTAAAAGATTTTTGAATTATTCAATCCTCCCTGCTGATTCCACTGCTTTTGGAAGAGGGTTCCACAATTTGACCACTCCAGACAAAAATCCCCTATGCCCTTTGTGGTTAAATGTTTTTTTCCTCCAATTTCAGGTGGTGACCTGATCTTTTTTAGCGAGTTTACAGTAAAAAAAAGTTTATTACTAAAAAAAAAAAAAAAAAAAAAAAAAAAAAAGACAGACAAGAGGCCACCACCTGTTAATATTCAAGGCTTCACATGTAATAAAATATACAACAGTTACCTAAGCTAAAAGAAAAATAACTCAATATTTTATTGGGTGAAAAAAAAAAAACTCTGCACTCAGCTAGGTAAATGCATTATTGTTAATTGTGACAGTACAGTTTCCTTACAATATAAAGAAATATTTATTTATATCTGTATCTCCCTCTCTGTCTACTTTAAGTGTCTGAGTTTTCTCCCCAACTTACCTGTAGAGGCACCTAGAGCCAAAGCTTTCACCACATGTCCCACTGTTTGAATTCCGCCATCTGCTATAACTGGGACACCAAACCTGCGAGCATATTCTGCAACTTTGTATACCGCAGTTCCCTGAGGTCTGCCACAGGCCATTACTGTAAACAAACAAAATTAGATTTAGAAGAATAAGGCATATGCAATCCTGCACCTTAAAAGATAGGTAACACAATATAAACCAGTTCACTTTCATTGGGGAAAAAGAAAAAAATAAGCACTAAAAAGTAAAAAGTAAAAGTGAACTCAACTGCATTAATTTTTTTTTTTTTCCCAGTCAAAAAACAAACAAACACAATGTTTAAATTGTAGGTTTCAAAGGAGAGCAGAATGATGCAGCTCCTTTGTTGTCCAATTAGCAGACTGAGTGTTGTTTTCAACCAAAGTCTGCTTCTGGGTGAATGCCTGAATCACAAGTCTGGCTAAAACACAACCCAAATCATTTGCCAGTTAAATATGCTGTTTTACAACAATTCCCTCACCTTCCTGAGTGATGCATATGGATCCACATCCCATGCCTACCCGAAGAGCATCCACCCCAGCATCAATGAGATTCTTGGCTTGTGCTGCCGTTACAACTAATGGACAAAAACAAACAAACCCAAAACAAAACATAAAAAGTTAGCTATAAAAAAACAAACGCTCAGACAATGCAACAAATGACAGTCTTTATTTCTTAAACAACATTAGTCTATTCATTTCACAAACGTTGCTCATTATTTGCTAGACATGACAGTGAGAAAGAAAAAGTTTGAGACCAGGCAAATAACACATTTATCACAAACCACCTTCCAAATAAAACCAAGATAAACAGACTCACCATTTCCTCCTGCCACTTGCAGATCAGGATACTTCTGTTTGATGTAGTGGATCATGTTTATCTGATAAACAGAATTACCCTGAGAAGAGTCCTGTCAGAGAAAATAACACCATCATTTATCTCCCTAATAGAGCCCACAGGATAATTGCATACATTACATACATACACATACCAGTACTACAACATCAACGCCAGCTTGCATGAGAAGATCGAGCCGATACTTGTCATCTTCTCTGGTTCCTACAGCCGCACCACAAAGCAGTTGTTTGTGGCAGTCCTTGGAGGCAAGCGGGTAGTCACGGTTCTTCTTCAAGTCTGTCCTAGCAATGATGGCCACTAGCTCATCACTGTCATTTACTATGGGCAGTTTTCCTAAAGTAAAAAAGGTGACATTAGTTCAAAAGTGTGAAATGTGTTCTCCCCACTGATACAGCAAACAAACCTCATGCACGCAGTCACTCAGTAGTGATTTAGTAGAGCCAGAAAAGTAAGGCACATAAATGTAGAGCTGCATATACCAGAAGCTGAAAGTTGTACAGAGACAGTGTGTGTGTATTCTAACTAGCTGCCAACTTGCTTATCAACAAATACTGACCTATTTTTTTTAATTGAGGGCTTTACCAAATAGATAAACTTACTAAAACAATCCAACAAATGACCTTCTTAAAACGAATTAAATGTAGAATAGTAAATTCAGTTTGTTTCAACTGTGAACTCAAGCAGAAGGCTGTAAGCAGCCTGCAAGGAGGACACCATCTTCTCCGAGCTGGCTAAGCAGAGTCTTACCACCACGATCCATTTCTGCTGTATTTGATGGCTTTTGCCTCACTCTCTTACTCACAGAGAAAAGCCAAGGGGTAGTAATGGAGAGAAAAACTGTATCTGGTCCAGGATCATGCTCACCTTTTATCAATGAGTAATTATAAAATGTGCGTGTAAGAAAACAAAACAAATCACAGCACTACGACATCTAATTTTTCTAGCATAGAACAGTTAATGTTAAACCCAAAGATCAAAAAAAGAAAAAAAAGGGTTAAAAAAGGGTAATTCACTTTCTCACAATTTGTGGGGAAAAAAAAATGTACTTGTCAGTACAGCCAGTGTAGGAGTCTGTACACTGTGCACCAGACTTCCCACCATACTATGGAATGGTCATAATGCTCACAAATAGCAAGCTGACCAATGAGAAGCGTTTGAGTCTGGGACCTGGCCTCGGATGCAAGAGGGGCTTCTCATTGGTCACCGCGGTCATGGGACTGTGCTGCCCAATGAACACTCGACATTTGTGAACATTATGAACATTCCATAGTGTGGGTCTGGAAAAGCCATTGTAGGGACTACTACACCAGCTAGCAGGGACTTCAGATGTGTATGTGCACTGGGGGCAAGTTTATTTTTTCCCAATTTGTGAGAAAGTGAACTTACCCTTTAAAGAGGACATACTCAATGGGGTCAAGTACTTTTGTTCAACTGAATAGAACTTGTTCAGAATAAGCTCTGGGTATGATATGTTAAACTCAAAAACAGACATACATAGTGAACAGGTTTCCCAAACAGTGAATTTTCTTTAAAGTAGGCAATATTTTGTTGTATAGGCCTTGAACATACAAGCACCAAAAGAGAAATGTCAGTGTGAGTTCACACAAAGCACAAGGCTAACCGCACCAAAAAAGGTGCATAAACTTTGCATTAGGCTCAGCACACAAAAGGTGCTCAGTAAAGTAGCAAACTATATTAAAAATAAGATTGATTGCAGCATCAGTTCAATGCGACAGTTTCCCCCAATCACTTAGGACAACTGCACTTATGTTTTAAAATCAATATTGTAATGAGCCTAGAACACTTTTTACAGTGCATTTCCACCTTTACAGCCCAATTAGAACACCTAACCTAGAATTTTGTTACATGTTCCTATTCACATAGAACTTTTAAAAACATATGTAAAATTGCTGCTTTTCTTTTTAGATGCTCTTTTCTGGAAACTGCAGGACTGAAAAATCCTACTTAGTTAATCTCACTTGTAAAAGATCTCAAAGCTTGCAGGGGTGTGGAAATGTTTGAAAAAACTACTTGTCCAAGGACTAAAGCGGGGTGCCGAATCTACTTGTCCCTCATGACAATCTACTTGTCCTGATACAAAAACATTTATTTGAACCAAAACCGTATTTAGCAGTGCTAAGAAGCGCTTCTCATTGGTCAATGCCGTCAGGTGACCGCGTTGACCAACGAGTGCTTGCAATTTGCGAGCGAAATTCAGAATACATGGAACAGGTACAGATAGTACACCTGTACTGGTGGACGGGAAGGATCTGTCGCCGAAAGGTAAGTATAGTGGAAGGGAGATTTGTGCGGGTAATTCCATTATCCCAAATTACTTGGAAAGTGAATATACCCTTTAGGGTTGGTGCAGACTTGCGGATTCCCGGGACGTGCGATCGTGTGCGGTTGCATTCGCATGTATGGGGTTACATCTGGGTGGCAATCGCTGAAAAAAAAAAAAAAGGTACATGTACCTATTTTCACAACATGCACCGCGCAGTGTTTTCAACCGTGATCGTGTGGGATCGCCGGGCGGTATTGCAGCAGGAAAATGTGCAATCTGCCTGGCACGACTGGGGTGCCATTAGAAAATAATGGCACTTGACAGCACGATCGGCGATGGTGTGCGATTCCGTGACCACCCAGCCATCCTCTCGGTTTCGTGCACAATGACCAGGCAGTCACAGATCGCACACTACTGCCGATCATGCTGGCAGTGCCATTATTTTCTAATGGCACCCCAGTCGTGCCAGGCAGATTGCGGTGTTTTCCGAGCGGTAGCACACGATTGCAGTTGAAAACACTACGCGTTTATTCACATGCAGATGGGGCAGCGGGGCTGGTTTTCATTTTTTCAATTTTGATTTACTTTGTAAAAAATGTTCATGCGTTTTATTATTTTTACTTTAATCACCTTTTTATTTTTGAAATTTTTATTTAGTTACATTTTTCACTATTTATTACTTTTTTTTTTAAAAAAAACTATTAAAAAAAAAACGTAACTGTAGTGCTTATATGGACGGCACACAGGCTGATTGAAGTTTGTAAACTGATGTATCCTTAAACTACTCATTTATGCTTCTAAATCGATCTACCATTGTGAATACCTTTGCACTATATTTTGCAATTTTTAAACAATAAAGAACCATCTGCACTAGGGTGGGCGCCCTTCTCTTTTTTTTTTTGTAATGCCTTACCCGTTTGAAAGGTTGAGCTGGATGCTGTGGTTGCTGGATGCTGTGGTTGAATCGGTGGTGTTAGATCGAGGGGGTGGCCACTGCTGCAGCGGCTGCTGCCGAGGTGGCTAAGTCGGCTAACGAAGGGAAGAGGGGAGGAGTCCGGTGACATCACGGACATCGACGTCCCCGGACTCCTCCCCCTTCCCTTCGTTAGCCGTTAAGGACATCGACGTCACCGGACTCCTCCCCCCTTCCCTTCGTTAGCCGACACAGCCACTAGGGGAAGGGGGAGGAGTCAGGTAACGTTGATGTCCGTGACGTCACCGGATCTCCGAGGAACTCCCGGAAGGCGGCGGAAAGGTGAGTTCCGATCAAAATTATTTTGATCGATCAAAAAAATTAACGATTAATCGTTAATTTCCGCAGCCCTAATTAAAAGCAATGCAGTTATTAAAGCCATTTTTAAAAATGTGGATTATTGGGCTCCTGTTTAGCAGTCGTATCTGAAAATAGAGCTGTTGTGATCACAACTACAAGATTCCAGCTGTCAGTTTCAGGTGTACTTTTCAAGATAAAAATATGATTTATCTGATGATGAAATTAAGATTTTAGGCAGTGATTTAGTTTTCAAAACTAGATACCTTTAAGAGGAGCATAATTAGTGTTTTGTACATAATATAATTGGCAGGAATAAACTTTTTTCAGATTTTATCAAGAAACACGATATACAAATTTATATACACAAGACAATGACCGCATCGATCATTTCTCTAACCTCTTCCCCTCCAGTCTGCTGTAGCAGGAAAGAATAAAACCTCAGTGATGAAGGGAACTAGCTTTGGTTAAGCTCAGTCATATTTTTGTGCGATTTCAGTGCCAGTGGTGCAACCTGAATTGTCCGTTTAAAAATAGAAAACAATTTGGGCTCCTTCACGTCAGTTCTGTTGATCTGCACAGATCAAGGCAGGCGAAATGCCAGGGCACACAAAAGGACAATAGTTTTCTACATGCCCCGTTTACACCAGTGTTGCCCTGAGGTAGGTTGCAGACATGATGCACTTTTCTGCAATGTGCCACAGCTCACTCGAAGTCAATGGCCATCACCCCACGCTAAAATGGCTTGTTTTAGCATGGGGGCTACCGTTAAATGTAGGACAGGAGCTCGTTTTAGAAACAGATAGCACTTTGGTCCCTTGTGCACTGCACCAAAATCCAGTTCTAGCCACAGATGGTAATGCCATTCTAATGTTCATTTAAAATGCACACAAAATTTTGAATGAAAGTGTTAAAAAAGGACAATTAAATGCGTGTCATTTTTTGTATGTAGAACAGGAAAATTACCATATTTATATGGGCCCCTCTGCAAACTCAGCGAATGGCAATTGCGAGTGTGTGTGTGTGTGTGTGTATACACACACACTTATATTAGTCTGAAATGGATTTTCACAACCAATGGCAGGTTTCCCTGAGAAAAGCTAAAACAGTTATGGCTTTTTATGGAAATCACCCCCTTTTAATACTAGGATTTACTTACTACCATCTTCTACCTGAGGTCTGCTTGTGTAGTGGGTTACAAAGCAGATGTTTCACAATTAAAATGAAGGTTATGTACCGTCCTGGCCAAAAGTTTTGAGAATGACACAAATATTAAATTTTCACAAAGTCTGCTGCTTCAGTGTTTTAAGATCTTCTTGTCAGATGTTACTATGGTATACTGAAGTATAATTACAAGCATTTTATAAGTGTCAAAGGCTTTTATTGACAATAACATTATGTTTATGCAAAGAGTCAATATTTGCAGTGTTGACCCTTCTTATTCAAGACTTCTGGAATTCGCCCTGGAATGCTGTCAATCAACTTCTGGGCCACATCCTGACTGATGGCAGTCCATTCTTGCATAATCAATGCTTGGAGTTTGTCAGAATTTGTGGGGTTTTTTTTGTTCACCCGCCTCTTGGAGGCTTGACCACAAGTTCTCAATGGGATTAAGGTCTGGGGAGTTTCCTGGCCATGGACCCAAAATTTCCATGTTTTGGTCCCCAAGCCACTTAGTTATCACGTTTGCCTTATGGCAAGGTGCTCCATCATGTTGGAAAAGGCATTGTTCGTCACCAAACTGTTCTTGAATGGTTGGGAGAAGTTGCTCTTGGAGGATGTTTTTGTACCATTCTTTATTCATGGCTGTGTTCTTAGGCAAAATTGTGAGTGAGCCCACTCCCCTGGCTGAGAAGCGACCCCACACATGAATGGTTTCAGGATTAGATTGCTAAACCCAAACCTGCCTATAGAATCCATCTAAATTATGCAGGAACTTTCTTTACTATTAAGCTAGGCCATACACGTTGCTCACCTATACTACTAACAGCAACAAAGCCACTGACTGGATAAATACTTCCCAAGTACAGTGATTACCACTACATTCCCATCAAAAAAGAAGGAAATGTGTCAGTCATGGTGAAAGATTAAGAACACCTCATGGAAATCATTAACTTTTTCAACAATTACAACTTTATTCAAACAGTGCCTACAGATAAGGGGGTATACTAAAAAGTGATATACTTAAATATGAGCACAAGAAAAATTTGCCTCTTCAATTTATTCATCAAAAATATCAATAGATGTAATGGTGTATTGTGCCAAAAAGTATACCCTTGGCATCAAAAGCTGGTATAGCTCTCCAGTAGCAGAAATTACTTCTTGTAGATATTTTCTTTAATTGCCAATCAGTTTGACACTGACTCAGACATTTCTGACCACTTCTCCATGCAAAATTACTTCATGTGGGAAAACCCACCATTTACTTGCAACTGAAGTGCCAGTTTAAAAATTCCCCTTACAAAATTTCAATGGGAATCAAATCAAGGCTTTGACTAGGGCACACCATAACCCTCTTTTTATAATTGAGACATTCCTTGATGGATTTGCTAGTGTGTTTTAGATAAATATTGCATTGAAAGACAAATTTTGATTCAACTTCAACTTTTGGACAGATGACCTCACATTCTCAATAAATTAAACTTTGATATGATTCTTGAATCTACGATTGCGAGCTGCCCAGGGCTTAAAGCAGCACCACAACCCAAACCATAATAATTCCTCCACCAAGCTTCACAGTTATGAGGCTGTTCCCCTGAAATAATGCCTTTAGTTTGCAGCAAACATGTCCACTGTTATTGTGGCCAAACAACTATCTTTGACTATCAGTTGTTAGTACACTGATACAGAAGACCCGGTCTTGGCCTACATGTTCAATGACAAACTAAATTTTGCTCTAATGTTCTTTTTGGACAGCAAAGGCTTTTTCTTAATACACCTCTCATGCAGGTTGAATTTGTACAATCTTTCTGATTGAAGGTGTAAGATCTTTGACCTCAACTTTTGCAAGAGTTAACTTAACACCGCACAATGAAATTTTGGGGTTCTTGGAGACTTGGCATTAAAGAGTCAGCTCTTGAGCTGAATCTGCAGGGCTTGCCAGTCCTGGATAACTCAGCAATTGTTTTAAATCTACACCAAAAACAGATTATTTTCTTACGGTGAAATGCTTGATTCTGTATAATTTGGGGCAAACTTCTTTAATCCCTTGCTAGACTTAGTCATCCACAATTTTCCTTCTTAGGGCCTTACAGAGCTCTTTTGATCATGGCATGATAACACCAAACCCTAGATGTCTAAGGTTTAAATATACACTATATTGTCAAAAGTTTTGGAACACCCCTCCAAAATCATTGAATTCAGGTGTTCCAATCACCTCCATGGCCACAGGTGTATAAAAATCAAGCACATAGGCATGCAGACTGCTTCTGCAAACATTTGTGAAAGAATGGGTCGCTCTCAGGAGCTCAGTGAATTCAAGCGTGGTGGGGATGGTCCCTTCCTGTTCAAACATGGCTGGGCACCAGTGCACAAAGCAAGGTCCATAAAGACATGGATGAGTGAGTTTGGGGTGGAGGAACTTGACTGGCCTGCACAGAGTCCTGACCTCAACCCGATAGAACACCTTTGGGATGAATTAGAGCGGAGAGTGTGAGCCAGGCCTTCTCGTCCAACATCATTTCCTGACCTCACAAAGCACTTCTGGAAGAAGTGTCAAACATTCACATAGACACACTCCTAAACCTTGTGGACAGCCTTCCCATCTGTATTTAGGGCTGTAATGGTTCCTATTAGGCCTTTTAATGCATCTTGGATCTATTTTTCCTGTCATACTGTCTTGACATACTTTCAACTATATTACCT
>NW_017306744.1:721390-738227 GCF_000935625.1 Nanorana parkeri
GGAAGACCGTCCTATGTACTCATCTTGGAACAGGTCTTATTTAAAGCAATCAGAAAAATGTTTACAAGTTAAAAGGAAAACCACTTGTTACAAAATGTAATAGAACATATTCAATTGGAATGCAAGCCATTTTGTTTGTTAAATGTTATTAAAAATCAGCTTTCCATTTCACTCTGCAGCTGCAATAAATGATCAAAGCTGTAAAAGTTTTTATGCAACAGGGCAACCTGGAGGAATTCTGCACATAGTTGTCTATGGAATGACTTCAGAAATGTAATTTCTTGGTTTTGGGATTGGATGAGATACTCCGCAAGGCTTGTCAACTAAAGAGATGCTGACATTGCAGCTTTCCCCATTAGAACACAGAGTTTTGGTCATGTGGTAATAATGAGTGCAGATCCTCCCATTCAGGAGCAAGCCTGGTAAACCAGCAACTCAATTAGAACAGAAAAAAGGAAAGGAATCAGCAACAAAGTTTGTTACAATTCCTGCAATGTACAGAGATCACCCAGAAGGGATTGTTTGTTCTAAACAGGAAATCTTGGCTTGTTTAAGTAAATTGTTAACGGTTCCTCTTTGTTATTCTCCTTGATGATAGGGGTCAGTAACACTTTACAAACTATCCTAGTGCATTACTACCGTATTCTACTGTAAGCATTCATTTCTAAGATTTTTGAAATCAGCAAGTACTTTCTGCTTGCATCTGAATGGTGTAGTAATAGACAGGACAGAAATCAGCATGCCATCCATACCTCGAACACAAATCCAAGCCTATTGTGTTTATTAACAGATTAGATCCTAGCAAACACGGCTAATAAAATGTCATACAAACTTGTGTAAATAATGAAAATGTTTCAGTGTTTGGGTCACAAATCTTTTCTACAAATCATTTATAGTGCCAAAAGAGAAATGCCATACCTTTCTTACTACGCTGAAGGATTTCATTAGCTTCTTTAAGGGTGACTCCAGCAGGAGCAACAACAAGTTCATCTCTCTTGGTCATTACCTGCAATATACCATTTATTATAGTGGAGCTATAGTGTAATTCAGTGAGCACATTTCAATTTTAATGGTTTATCCCACAAGAAACTGGATTCTGAACACACCAATAGCCTGGCCGTTTCTAGCCTCAGTACTTTAAATTAAAGCCTTGCAATGAGTAGGCAGATCAGGAGACCTTGAGTAAAGTCTGAATTCCTCATTTGCAAACTTCTTTCGAGATAGCAGTTCAAAGTACTGAAACAAGGAGGTCAGAAAAAAAAAAAAAACAGCTAGGGAACTCACATTTAGAAGGGAGTGAAAACCTCCATTAAATGGTCTCTAAACTTTTGAAAGTGGAATTACCTTTACTGTACCATACTACTGTCAATTACATGTGCACATTTTTAGTTTCTTCCCTCTGGAAAAATTTTAGTCCCATAAAAACACCACTATCCAAAAAAAAAAAAAAAGGGCAATGATCATATTCAGCATATTGGTTACTTTGCACTTTCTTTTCATATTTACTTGCAGACCGAGCTGTCCAGCAAAAGTGAAAATGACAGGGTTTAAAGACAAACTATAACACTGCCAGGGGTGCTTCAGTAATTGTAGCAATAGATTACCAATATATACGTTACTGATGTAAATACCTCTGGCAATGTTCCAGTTTGTCCCAACCTTGCTTACCTAGTCCACGCTAAAACTACTATGTTTTGACAGGACTGTACAGAAAACAAAAGTGGGCTCAAAAAGAATTACATTTAAGCAGGCTGGTAATAAATCACCATGCACCCAACTTTCTTTTATTTACTTACAAGCTATTTACCTCTTTTGTTACAAGCATAAGTGACAGGGATACTTTAAGACTATCAAAATCATATGCATTATAAACATTTTCAGTACCTCCAACAGTGTTCTAGTTTATCCCAACCCCCGTCGCTAGGGCTGCAACAACTAAACTCAGTGGCGTAACAATCACCATAGCGACCCAGGCGGCCGCTATGGGGCCCGAGGCACGTCGGGGCCCGGCCAGGACATCTCCCTGATGCCATGCGGGCCGCCTGGGTCGCTATGGCATCTTGCTCGGACAGCCAGGCTGCTGGCTGTCACTGGTGGCTGTGAGGAGGAACACTCCGTTCCTTCTCACAGCCGCTGCTGAGTTGGTGACAACCAACAGCATCGCAGGAGGTGGCTGGGCCCGTCATCGGCAGTGATCGAGGAGACGGGGCCCGGCGATCGAGGGGGCGGGGCCCAGTGACGGAGGAGTCGATCGTGGAGGAGAAGGAGGCGGACAGAGGATCAGGGCTGACAGGCCCGAGACCATGCAAAGCCTACCATAGAGAGTCTATGGTGGGCTCTGCAGGGTCACCCTTAGGTGGGCTGTTTGGGTTATCAGGTGGGCGTAACTAGAAATCACTGGGCCCCATACTAAATTTTGCTATGGGGCCCTGTGATTTCTAGTTACGCCCCTGACTAAACTCGATGAAAATCGTTGTCAACGATTCCCATTATTAATTAGTTGATTGCGCTCCAGTGCAGTGCAAAAAATTGTGCATACCGTTTTATTCTGATGTAAACTTTATGTTTGTAACACTGCATTTGTGTATTTATTTTAAATAAAAGATTGTATTCATTTTTTTTAATCTGGATTTGAAGAAAAAAAAAAAAAAAAAAAAAAAAAAATCGGCCAATTAATAGATTATGAAAGTAATAGTTAGTTGCAGCCCTACCCATCACTGTTGCTGGACAGCCTTGGCCACCATGGGAAGAGAAAAAAAAAAATGATGAAAATAAACACATACTGTCAAAGTTTCGCTTAAATTTGGTGTCCTGAGCCTACTACACTGAAGCATTTTTTTATATAGTAATATTGACATCTCACAAATTCATACATTTACGAGTGATTTCTTTGGTGGTCATTTTATCAGAACTGTCCTGACCAACTGCAGCACCTCAAACAGTCATACATTAAGTACCTCGCTCAGATAAGTGGTGTAATCCTTCTCAGTCAAAAAGTCTATATCTCTGGAGGTGACGATGCCCACCAACTTGCTGCCCATTTTTCCTGTTTCCGTTACCGGAATGCCAGAAAAGCCATGTCGGGTTTTAGCTTCAAAAACATCACCCACAGTGTGCGAGGGGCTCATGACAACCGGGTCAGTAATAAAACCTTGCTCAAATTTCTGCAGAAAAAAAAAAGGAGGAAAGAAGACCATGTAAGTATTCTTGTGGGAGGATAAAGAAGCAAGCCAGTATGCATTTATTTTCATTTGCATCTACAACTGGGCAGTTTTTGAAGTATCAGATTCTTTAACTACATACAATGGCACCTGTCGGTGAAAAATAATCATTCCAATGAATTCCCATCATGAGAAAAGACTATAGGAACTGGAAAACCTTGTTAAAAAAAACCACAAAAAACAAACAAACAGAACTAAAAGTAAAAATTCTACACAACAATCATTTTCTATTATTGATTTATTCATCTCCTTTATCTCTAAAGCACTATATAAAACACTATATAAAACTGTGTCACCAACAAGGGTAAATACAGATATAAATTTATAAATAAAGCACATACAGCAGCATATTATTTTATATATCATATACAACAGTGTTTTTCAACCTTTTTTGTGCAAAGGCACACTTTTTTCATGAAAAAATTGGGTTTCTCACCAGGGTAGCAGATTTTGCCCTGTACACACATGCAATGACTCACCAGCCCAAGAGTGAGGAGGAGACTCAGCCCAAGTGATTCCGTCAGGTAACGAAGGGAAGGGGGAGGAGTAGGGCTGCAACAACTAATCGACATAATCGATTATAATCGATTATTGAAAAAGTTGTCAACTTTTTCAATAATCGATTAATCGTCTTCCGATCAGTTGGCCCTGTTCACGGCTCCCCACACGCTGCGCGCCGCACCTCTTCCCCACCTCACGCTCGCCGCTGCCAGACCCGCCCACATCCACGCTCTTCACGCCGCACCTCCTCCCCGCCTCACACTCACCGCCCGCCCACATCCACGATCGGCACAGGGACGCGGGGAGATGTAGTAAGGAGGAGCAGGTGTGGGGGGATGACAGCCGCCGATAGACAGGTCCGATCTCAGAAGCAAGTTGCTGGAAGACTGCTCAGGTAAGCCTGCACTTTCCCACACATGGTGCTCTATAATGTATTGCTGGGATTTGTATTCCTCTATAGCTGATGGTACATTGTGCTGTATATTATACATAGGAATGCAAATCCCAGCAATACATTATACACTGTATGTATAATGTATTGCTGGTATTTGTTGTACTCTTCTATAGCTGGTGATATTCTGCATTGCACAGTATAGAGGACTACAAATCCCAGCAATAATACATTATACAGTGGTGCAATGCAGAATACCACCAGCTATAGAGGACTACAAAACCCAGCAATAGTACATTATACAGCGCAATGCAGAATGCCTCCAGCTATTATGTACTATTGCTGGGATTTATTGTAGTCCTCTATAGCTGGTGGTATTCTGCATTCATTGCTGTATAATTTTACACTTTCCATTTCACTATATTGCACACCACACTATCTTTCTTTTTTACTTCCACCGCTCCAAGCTTGCTCCTGTGATGGACTAAAACCTCAATACAAGCTAGTAGTCCCATCACTGGAGCCTTTTTTTAAACTTTATTTTATTGTTTATCCGATTAACCGATTAATCGAACCTAATAATCGGCTAACTAATCGATTTTGAAAATAATCGTTAGCTGCAGCTCTAGGGAGGAGTCTATGTCCGTGACGTCACCGGACTCCTCCCTCCTTCCCTTCGTTACCCATCACGGACAACTACATCACCCGACTCCTCCCCCCTTCCCTTCGTAGCCGACAGAGCCACTCGGGGAAGGGGGGAGGAGTCCGGTGACGTCGATGTCCGTGACGTCACCGGATCTCCGACGGAAGACCCGGAAGCCGGCGGAGAGGGGAGTAACTTTGATCGATCAAAATAATTTTGATCGATCAAAGAAATTAACGATTTATTGACGGCACACCAGAAAACATCTCACGGCACACTAGTGTGCCGCGGCACAGTGGTTGAAAAACACTGATATACAAGACAGCATGGCAGGTATTAATTGCCCAGTACCAACTAGCTTTTATTAAATATGTTAAAAATAACTGAGGTTGGCAGCCTCTAAACCGTTAAAACGGACAGTTTGTAAAAAGGTGACTCTAGCAAGCAACTTTTAAGGCCCATTCACACCAGGGCTGTACATTAATTGTAGTGCATGCACTACTACAGTATTGCAGTTCTGTGCGCTGCAGTGCAGTCATTCGTACTGCAACACAGTTACATTGAGCAAAATGCACAGGTTTCAGGATAAAAAAGTAAATACCTATTAAGGAAAATATTACCTTCACTTTGCGGACTTCATTGGCTTGAAATTCTGGAGTACAATTGTGATGAATAATACCTATACCTCCCATTAGCTGCAATAAAGCAGAACATTCTATGGTAAGTGCAAAATCCTATACACATCAGAAATAAGTGTTCTATTGTATAAATTATTATTAATTAGTATATTATTAAAGGGCCCATAACAGGTTTATTTTCATGTCTCTTCTATATATAAGCGTTTGTCTTCTCTTAAGAGCTGTTTAAAAGGCAGGAGTATGATCCAAAACTGTTTAATAGGGCCACTGAACAACTTGGATGCCATGTACATGGGTGCTGCCATAGAAAACATGGATACATGGGAGTTAAGACATGTCCTATCCCTTCCATTCAGCAACACTTGTGTATATAGCCCATAGGGTTTACTGAATCTGGTTAGCAGCCACAAAGTTTCACACCATTTGCTTCAAAATGAAGTCTGAAGAAGCAGAATATTGGCTAGGCATCCAGATGGAAGTATACATTTAATGGCAGTTATTCAAGGTACTTCCTAAAGGCCTTGTTCACACCAGATGCAGTGCGTTCCGGCACGATTCTGGCCAGAACACACCTCATTGCGGCCGGCTCACTTTTTTGTGGGGCAGGAGGGGCGTGACGGGCCATTGAAGTGAATGGCACCATTGCCACGCCCTCTGGCCGCATGGGATCGCAAGGCACATTATGCCAGTGGTCCAGTGTGATCAAAATAGTGCTTGAATTTTAATCTCACCAGACGCATAATGTGCCTTGCGATCGCGTGTGGCCGATCGCAGTGCGGCTGGAGGGCGTGGCTACAGTGCCATTCACTTCAATTGCCCATCACGCCCCCTCCTGCCCCACAAAAAAGTGAGCCGTCCACAATGTGATGCAGTGTCTTCCGGACAGAATCGGACCGGAACGCACTGCATCTGGTGTGAACAAGGCCAAAAGCTTAAATCAAAAGCCCTAAACAAGAGGCACAATAAGATGCCAACCTTTACCTTTATTAAACAAGAGCCTGATATTGTGAACTCTTTGGATCAAATCCTTAATGAAGAGCGATTCCAGAAGAAAATAAAGCTGACCATACACTACACAGAGAATCACTGAATGGTGTACAACAGTTTGTACACAGACCCAGTGGTGTTCTGTCCAAATTGTAACTGCGCACATGCAATGGGTTATGTGTGGCTGATAGATGCGCTGGATCAAGGTTAGCAGCATCAATAAACTGGACAATAACTCTCTGACTAAATTGTCTGTTAGACAAGGGTCTGACAACTAAGAACACACAAAGTTGCACATTCTAAGTTCTCTGCTGCATGGTTAATTAATGTTCTCATGGCAAGAAGCATATTACATTGTAGGTAAAAAAGCATACTATGGTCACATTCCATGATGAAAAAATATCAAAATATGCTCCTGATTTTACTATACTATGCCACTTTATAGATCATTGGTTCGACCTCATCTGGAGTACGCGGTCCAGTTCTGGTCACCAGTACTAAGAAAAGATGTCCTTGAGTTGGAAAAAGTCCAGCGAAGGGCAACCAAACTAATTAGGGGTATGGAGGACCAGAGCTACGAGACGAGGCTACTAAATTTAAACATGTTCACATTAGAGGTGAGGAGATTAAGGGGGGGATATGATTTCCATGTACAAAATGTTTAATGGTGGTAGCAACATTAGCGATAAACTGTTTAAAATTAACTCCGTTACAAAAACTAGAGGCCATCACCTAAAATTGGTGGAAAAAAAATTCCAGCACAAGGGGCGAAGGGGGTTCTTCACAGTAAGATCAGTTAGGGTCTGGAACTCACTGCCACAGGCGGTGATTTCAGCAAATAATGTGGAATTGTTCAAGAAACTTTTGGATGATTTCTTAAGGGACCGTAATATACAGGGGTACAGGTACTCCTAGAATGAGATCCTAATAGGTTGGACTTGATGGACTAATGTCTTTATTCAACCTCAAATACTATGTAACTATGTATACACAATGATAAAATTGCCACATATTCTAATTTCCATAGTGCAAAGACGCGTCTTATATTTACCGCCATTGCAATGGCCATATCAGATTCGGTCACAGTGTCCATGGGGGAGGAGATTAAGGGTGTCTTCAAAGTTATTTTGCGAGTCAAGGCAGAAGTCAGATCCTAGAGGACACATCAAGGTAAACAAAAAGCAGATTACAGCACATTTCCCTATATTGACAAAAAATCCCCATAGCAGTGCAACAAGGAAAACATTTAACGCATCTCCACAGTATATCGATAGGGGACCATTTAGTGGAAACAAAATAAACAAAAATAAATTGCATGGTTATTCATTCAGTAATACTGCTTTTGGAATCAATTTATGCAAATTAACAAGCTGTTGAGAATGGGGCAAAATCAAGTGTTCTTAGAAAATATATCTTAGTAACAAAAGATACAATGTAAAAATTCTACAGAACGCTGAGGGGAATTAGAAGATAAATGTTACTATTGCAACTACAGGGATCTGTGTATACATTTCCTATGAACCTCAGCTCCATCTAGTGGCCATAATGCAGCATTTCCCCCGATTTACTCTTATGTCACCTTGAATTAACCCTTTTTTTTAAATTTTAAATACTTCTGTGGTCAATTTGAAGAACATTTGACCACAGAAAACAGCTCAAGGACATTTGATTTTCCTCTATTCTCACAACAACTGGTTATAGTTGCACAGAACGAATGCACAGGTGCATTTTTGTTTCTAATAAATAGACCCCACAGAGTGATTGAAAGAGTGAGAAGCTCTATGACACTGGTAAGTTTTGAAGTACAGCTAATCCGTTTCAACTTTGAACCTCTAAATGAATATTAAGCTGCTTTCCTGCAACATTTATAGGACATAAAATCTTAGGATTACATAATTAGGTAAAGTAACATTTCTGTTGGATCAGTGTGCATCCAGATTAGTACTACTATGTCATGGAGCAGCCACTCTGAATAATTACCTGCCATGTCAAAGCAAAGAGTAATTGAGAAATGAATAGTAACATGTTTTGGAGGCCTTACATGATGGAGATTGCATATAGGTTCCTTTGCCAGGTCTGCTCAGGGCAGACGTAACAGTGAACTACAGTGGTACAGTGTCACAATGTGCCGACGATTCATTCTGACAAAGTGATTTATAGTGAAGCAAAATGCTGCACTGAAAAATAGTTTGTACTGAGCCATTTTGGTAAATGCAACTATTTAACCTGGGCTTCAGAGATAGTAGCATGTGTGGCAACCCTTTTTGGCACCATTCTATGTGCTGCACCCAACATTTGGAATCCCCGCCCCCATAAAATCTCTGTACACTATGTTCTGCATGTTGTACAGACCATCAAGCACCAAAATAATCCATTAAGAAAAAAACATTATTTAAATCCACCACAAGGTGGTAGCACAACACAGAGAGAATCCAGCACATACAGACAGCTTTGCCAACGCAAAGAGCACCCCGAAAACATTTTATGGAAAGGGATGCAACTTCAGACCGGCTCTTATAATTATGTGACTTTTTCTCAACCCTGTTTTCTGCAGCTAGCCAAAATCACCTAACAATTTCTTAGGGCTCAGGAGTCACCGATTGTGGCCATAAAAGTGATTTACACTCCCCGGCTGGGTTTACTTATTACCCCAGGAGAGTGGAAGTATCAAACTCTAAAAGGAGCCCATTACAACCCGGCTGGTCTACTGCATTGTGTTTAATGTAAGAGTATCGTCGGGCACGCACCACAAGACAAGGGACCAAAAATTCATTTCAATGGCCCCCCAAACATGCCTCCCATCCACAGTATGATCGCCCGCACTGGAACGCCACAGTACCGCAAAGTAAACTTTATGTTTGTAACACTGCATTTGTGTATTTTATTTTAAAATGGATGGTAATTTAATTTTTATCTGATTAAATAGAATAAAATGGGCTAACTAATCAATTATTAAAATAATTAGTTGAAGCCCTATATACAGAAAAAAAAATTCATATTAAAAAACTGTATATATTTTAGATGTGCCAGCACATCAGTATGCTTTTTATGGAATGTATGTTACATCAACATACATTAGTATCAGCACTCTTTACATTCTATTTAGATTTTATATCTGAAATATTACTTTTTAGGTGGAACAATCCTTTAAAAAGGAGAAGTATTGGGAGAGTAAAATGAATTCTTCACAATGGTTAGAGCCGGCGTGTGACACATCGGCATATAGACTGAGTACTGTGCGATGGCAAACCGCTGATGGCTTCTGCCTGGCGAGAGCTGTGACTGTCAGTTACCAGGGATTCCCTCCCTCTGTTCCTCCAGTAGTGGATCCCAACAATATTGTCAGGATCTTTCCGGGCTGCAGCACGGCTCTGCCCTGTCAGCAAATCGTGGCAGTATATGCTGACTTTAGGTCACAGGAGTAAATTAGTAAATGTACTCCTTTGACCAAAACCAAGAAGAGGTTTGGCTATAGTTCTCTTATTAATTTACACCTATGCGTAGGTTTGTATTTTAGCTTGCTACATTTTCAGTTGAAAACAATGCAAACTCAAAAGCATGTTGTGTCTTGTGTGTTTGGAATGCATTTCACTGTTCACTGACTCCTGTTGACATGAATATTGAAATTAATATGTGCCTGTGTGTCCTCCACTCAAGTTGATTTTAAAATAGAGCAAAAAAACAAAAACACGCAGTTAAACTAGTGCAGTCATATCAATATTTTAATGCATTTTATTACCATAAGTGACATTAATAAGACCTAAAAAAAATAAATGCCACTCACCACTTCATCAGCTGTAAAGTCAATGAATCCAGGTAGAATCAAAAAGTCACTAAAATGAAAAAAAAAAAAAAAATCACTATCAGAGCAGAAAAATAGCACTGAATACTTACATCAAACAGAACAAATACCAGGAAAAACATTTGCCTTTGGGGGGAAAAAAATACAATATATAATCTGTTTTAATGTGACGGGTGATATCAGATGTGTGGCAGCGGTATGGCCGCACAGTACCTTAATCTGTTACAGTGCAAGGCACCCTTGTCATTAAATAGCCACAAATGACATTTCATTCATTACTAAGCAAGTGATACATGCTTATTCAGGATAAGGGATAGTGTTTTACACACACAAAAATGTAAGAATTTATATATGCATATGTCATAGCAAATTAAAGCCCATTTTGTCCTTTAAAAAAACAGTATATAATATGTGTAGATGCAATGAATGAGGAAGATAGAAATTATGGTTAAACAAACACAGCAAAAATGGCAAAATTGTTCCGGTCCCTAGGAACAAAACCATTACGGTTACATTTCTATAGGATATTGGGAAGGCTACAAAATTCACATTTTATAATCCCATATTTACTCATCACTAATGTCTGCATTGAGCTAAAATCCCCTTAAGCTTGCAAAGCTACAGTGGACAAATGGGACTCGGCACTGGTCCTTCTCTCCAAGGTTTCCCTATGCCCATCACAAAAATCTTATTCAAATCTTTATTATTATTATTATTATTATTATTATTATAATATAGGACTTATCACACTTAGGAAAAGCAATTTTTGAGCTCCCCTAGATGTCGCGTCAGCCAAGGACATACGCCACATGCTATGAAGATGTCCTTGCGTCTCTGCTCGTCTCCCAGCCAAGAATCGGAACTGCGCATGCGCCCGCCCCAAGATCCTTTGCGGCCGTACGAGCAGTTCCTGATTCTACAAAAATAGAACCTTCAACAACCATTTTACACAAAATCTAGAAGTCTGACCCGATCCATTTAACAAGCTGATACTGTCGTTTGTTCGCCACAAATGTGCTAGTTTCCAATCTACAGGGAAAGTAGCCATTTTGTTTTGTTAATATTCCTAATAATTGACCTATCTCAGGCCAGCCACATCTCTATGCCATGAAGCCTTTCACCCCACTGTGGTATCTCTCTAGTTCTAAAGGTAATACATGCGATCACTTCACAAAATAGAGACAGCCATAGTTTTAGGAAAGAGGAACTTTATCTAATTTGAACACTAAAATTAGACTTGGTAGCATACAACTCAAAAATCAGAACACTTCCCTATCATTTCCCCATCAGATTGGAGCGGCTTCATGTAGCAGAAAGAGAACAATACAGTTCAAAAGACAGATGCTGAGTGCATGTTTGCTGCTAATGCTACAAAAGATAATCTCCTTAGAGCTAAAAACTAGAGCACATACAAAATGGAGCATCAAATCTCACCTGAATCCCTCATAAAAACAGCACTTATGAGAGGAAGCAGCATATCACTCACTAACGTTGTTTATTTAGAGCAGCTATACGCAGACAGCTAAATGAACACCAACCAAGGGCCTTAAAGTAGATTTTCACAAGCCTGAAACAGCTGTATGCAAGTTGGAAATACTGGTTTTGTAAAATTATATTATCTTTACTAAGAATAATTATTATACTACAGTCACGCTCCACAGCCCCCCCAACCCCAAATCGCCCCGCCCCATTTACCAATATCCTCCTGTGTTTCCCGCTATATGCTTGCACAGCAGAGCTGCAACCAGGAAATATCCAAATATTGTTGGAATCCACCCCACTGCCTGATTGACAGCTGGCTCTGCTATTGGAAAGTGAAATAACCAATAGCAGGCTGGCTATTACACCAGCACACTGCCTGCTGTGTTTACATTCAGTTGTTGGCTGTGGAATCTTGTCACTGGCAGTGGTCATTCCCCAGCTGAAGCTATTCAAGTGTGATGTTGTAGTGATAAAATGGGAGTGTTTTATATAAAATTTATATAAGCACCGTGCACTTGCAGTATCTGCAGAGCCTCAGATGCGTTGGCTGCCTCTGATCCCTTCCAGTGTCTTACTATTGTAAGTTTAGCCGCTAGGAGGATATGGATTATAATAGCTCTAAAGGTTATTGGGATACTGTTCTAAACCTACGTGAAGGAGAGCCAAGGTGGGTGTGGGGGCTATAGAGAGGCCCGTCACGGCTGACAGTATCTGGAAGATCTTCTTCCAAAAACTAGTGGGGGATTTGCAGGACCAGTAGGTGTGCATTAACGTGCCCGTGAGTCCGCAGCCCCTCCAGCACATCGCCGAGGAAGATGGGGACATTTTAGCTAAACGGGAAGGAGTCAGATACCATTTTCTACAGATCTAGAGGCTCTCGTTTAGTTATTTTAATGCTTGGAGTTTTTTGTCATTTAAAAATTTCAATTCCATGAAACCAATTACAATGTGTAATATAAAATACATAAAATCATTTTAAAGAATTGCCGTGTGATTGCAAAAAACTGTGTGTGCAGTTTTATTCTGAAGTAAACTTTAGGTTTGCAACACTCCATTTGTGTATTTTAAATTAAAGATTGTATTTATTTATTTTTTATCCGATTAAATAAAAACAAAATTATTATTACTGATTAGAAAATATTCGTTAGTCGCAACCCTAGAAATCACATTATACTAAACGTTTTGGTGCACAATTTTGCAAACGAGCAAGGCGCGCATGCTATTAGAGTGAATTGCACCAAAGTGCAACCAAACTAAAGACAGGTTTACGGCAATAATCATCATGAATTTCTCATGTGTTCTTGCATTGCTCAGGTGCTAAAGTATATATACAAAGCAGCTGCATGAATAGGCAAATCAAAGTGGTAGCCGTTACACAAATAGGTTTAACAGAAGCAGTTGGAAGCATAGTTTTTACATTCTTCTATGTTCTTTACTGACTTTTAATAGCGTTTTGCTTTTACATTTGGGACGATGGTGTAAAAAATGCAGATGTGTGGAATCACAATTTAAAGAAAAAAAAAAAAATCAAAAATCGCTGCAGAACAAGAAATAAGTGAATTGTAATAGTGGGAGGCAGATTTAATCTACTTGGAAAGGTCCTTGAAACAAGTGAATCAAATGCTGCCTGAGAACACAATGTACAAAAACATGCATTGCAATTACTTGAAAACACAAGCCATAAGAACAAAGCTGCAAGAAAAAAAACAAAAAAACACAACCAGAAAAGCAGATGGCCTTTACCCAGCTGGCTGCCAATGCTAGATGCTGACTAATCTCTAAATATACTCACCAACGCAATAAAACGCCATCAGCGGCTAAAAGCTAAATGATTTCTGCAGGCCACAGTTTTAGTCCAAACACGATGGATGTCTTTAATAAGTATATTACAATGAAAATACCAGTGTCCCTAAAACGGTGTTTGTAAACCAGAATCAGAGGGTCTATTTGGAAAGTATGACCACAGCAAAACTAATTTCCTGAATCAATGCTGCAATACATCAAATTGTATTCCAACTACATTTCTACAAGGAGCAATCTGAGTATATGGTACCCTTACAGTGGTATTCAGATCCTTGACCAACTCTCCAAAACATTTACTGAAAAATGCTCGGAGGTTTTTTTTCCAAAACCATTTTAGCTTATTTTTAAACAAAATGATTTAAGATCACAAAAAACAAAAAACTAAGAATAGGCTTAAAGAAGAAATCTGGGCAGACATTTATTAACCCTTGCCGTGGAACTACCCCTGCATTGCAAGGGTTAAGTGCTAATTTTTGCCTAGAGGGAAAAAAAAAAGGGAAGGAAGAAATGTATACTTCCACAATCCTTGGAAACGTTTCCTCCAGCCAGTCTCATCCTGCACTGCAGCAATGGTATAAACTAAGATTAGGCTTAAAGAACAACTCCGGGCAGAAATGTTAAACCTTGCCGTGGGGCTACCCCCGCATTGCAAGGGGTTAAGTGCTCATTTTGACTAGTGGGAACATTTTTTTAGTATGTGTATCTGATATATATATATATAGATATATCTATATATAGATATATATCTATATATTACACATACATACATACATACATACATAATCCTTGGAGCCAGCACCCCATCTTCTGCTCCACTGCAGCGATGGTATATCCATTGGCGTCCTCGCATCCTTACACTGTATTGGACGTGATGGCTCGAGGATTCCTAGACTGCTGCAGCAGAGGGGGAGAGACACCCCAGGGACCAGTCCAAGAGCCATCCAACTCGGAGGATCAGGTGAGTAAAACCTTTTTTTTTTACCCTAGGCAAAAACAAGCACTTAACCCT
The DNA here is from genome assembly GCF_000935625.1 of Nanorana parkeri. Lineage (NCBI taxonomy): Eukaryota > Metazoa > Chordata > Amphibia > Anura > Dicroglossidae > Nanorana > Nanorana parkeri. The sequence goes on from NW_017306744.1 coordinate 735,868, forward strand.
TGCAATGTGGGGGTAGCCCCACTGCAAGGGTGAATACAAATTTCTTCCCAGAGTTTTTCTTCAAACAGGCTCTTTGCACAAGCTTTTAAAGTAGATGCACAAGAAGCACTGAAGCATTGCTTGACAATATGAAAAACACCATTGATGCCATCTCTGCTTTTTTCCCCCATTGACATGATGCAACAGCCACCCTGTTGGTCAAGTTGCTAAGTCTTCCAGCACTGTCTCCACTCTCCAGCCTCTTCTGCAAATAATGTAAGAGTCCCTAGTGAGATCTAGGCCAAAGGAAATACATAACAGGGTGCAGCAAAGAGCACCTGTGGGTGACTTTACATGATGCTGACTTGCTAAAGGAGTTGAGAATCTTCACTCACAGTGAAGGCTGACTTCAATTATTTGATCATGTGTAGTTAAAATAAATAGGAATTTGCTATACATGACTGAATAAAAGTGAATCTTGACACAAATTGAGAGAAGATTATCAAGTCCTTCAGTAATTCAGCCTCAATGGACTTGCATGTCAAAGTCAATATTTGCATAGAGCTCGTGGTGCCGATTATCACACATCCAAACGCAGTAATGGAATTCTGGTATCATGGGTAAACTTGGACGTTTGCAAAATTGAAAAGAAAAAAAAAAATCCAATAAAAATATTGACTTACAATTGACTTCCACCAGTCATTAAAAACTCAGAGGATCAACGTAATGTCTCCCAAAACCATTCGTTCTAAAGCCTGCCAACCGTCAAAGTTGAGCTTATTTTAGCCCTGAAATAGCTGGTGTCATTGCTGATCACATTTGTAGCACCTTGGCACCTACAACCCAAATAGAGGATAAGATAGCACGTTCCTTGATGTAAGGGATAGGAAGTTGTAGTAAGATCTAGTGCAGTAGCAAGAGAGCTCTATGCAGTGGTGAAATGTTCATACAGGAGTTATTTTGAGCCTTTCAGCACAAAGCCCTCAATTTTTTCCATTAGCATTAAGGAAATTTCCCCAGGGAATCATGATTTCATTAAGTGCCTTACATCTACCATTGTAGCTGGGGCCTAGATTCTACACCATGACAAGACCTGTAAAAGGGGGCTGGTGTTACCGTTCTCCTTATAGGCTTTTTGGATTGAACAATCTACAATGCCAGTATATACGTGGGCACAGATTGTTACAATGTCATATGAAATAAGTTGTGTTTACGATGCCCAGGTTTGCTCCCCAATAGAGGGAGGAACAGGAACAGATGTGAGCGGGTGCTTCAGAACTACCGGATCAAAAGATTACATTTTTAAATCACTCATTACAGCAATCAAGCTTAAAACGTGATGTGCTTAGAAATGGTTGTTTTTTTTTCAAAAGCCATTTTCATTTTTAGCAATAAAACTATTTTAAAGAGTCCGTCTGCAGTATCAGAGTGCACTAGATGTTTGCAATAAGTTGAAGCCCCAATTTCACTCTAGTTAGGAATATATACAGTACTGTGCAAATGTTTTAGGCAGGTGTGAAAAAAATGCTGCAAAGTAAGAATGCTTTCAGAAATAAAAGTGTGAATAGTTTATTTGATCAACAAAATGGAAGCATCATCAATTCCTCTAGGTACACTTGCAAAGTTTTTGAAGGAACTCGGCAGGTAGGTTGTTCCATCTTGGAGAACTAAGCAGAGATCTTCTGTGGGTGTAGGCTCCCTGGTGGTATGGCATGATGGAGAGGTGTGTGATTGGCCCCAAATGTATTCTACAGCAGGACAACGACCCCAAACATACAGGAAAACTCATTAAGAACTATCCAGCGTAAAGAAGAACAAGGAGTCCTGGAAGTGATGGTTTAGCCCCGACAGAGCCCTGATCTCAACATCATCCAGTCTGGGATTACATGAAGAGACCGAGGGATTTGAGGCTGCCTAACTCTCCAAAAAATCTGTGGCTAGGTCTCCAAGAGTTTCGAAACACCCTACCTGCCGAGTTCCTTCAAAAAGTCTAACTAGAAGAATTGATGCTGTTTTTAAGACAAAGGGTGGTAACACCACATATAGATTTGATTTGGATTTCTCTTCTGTTCATTCACTTTCCACTCTGTTAAAAGGAGAACTATGAGATGAGTGCTTTTCAGTCATCCTCATAGTTCTAGCCGACCTGTGACCATGAATATGACCACATACCGGCGTTCGCTCACTTCTCGATCCTGTCACGGCAGAGAGCCTTGACAGGGGAGGAACTGGATTACCCCCTCCCCGCTCCTCCAGCGCTGACTGGCAGAACGGACAGGGGAGGGGGCGGGTACAGCTGGCTCTGCCTCTAGATAGGCAGAGCCAGCTGTCACTCACGCAGCTGGGCAAATCCAGACATAATTGTCGGGATCCGTTTCAGC
>NW_017306744.1:738715-760369 GCF_000935625.1 Nanorana parkeri
TTTTTTTATATTTATTGTACTGTATACAGTACAATATATCTATATATTTATTTTTTAACAATGTGAACACAACCTATACCTCTTTTGGGGTATATTGAAGCTAGTGTCCTCATGGAGGGAGATTTTTGCTCACTCCCTATCAGGACAAAGTAGTAGAAAACCTCCCCACTGGTGACATATGTCGATAATGGCAGCTTTTCTAAATCTGTTTAAAACCAGCAAAAAAGGGGAAGTTACACACTGTCAGGGCAATATACAGTATACAGTGTTCTGCTTTTTCATTGCAAGGCAGCAAAACTTCCAGTGCATGTCTGCAAAGGTGATACTGGAGCTTCTTATGTGTTTCTATACCTGCCTCAAGTTGAGCCTGCTCTCTGTGCATATCTATACAAGTCCACAGCTGGGAACTTAGTTTAGAGTCACCAACGACACCTACCATAGGTGATGCCACAGTGTTAATTTCACATGTATTTACAAATGCATTCAACAAATACTACACACACAAAAAAAAGTATGGGTGCGATGATCAATGTGATTTATTAGCCAACCAACACAGCAGTGTAAAATGTATACCATGTAGGGTGTACTCCCATTTACAGCCTTGGTAAAAAAAAGGGAAGTAGCAGTATGGGTGGCAGCTTACACGTGCCAAGATCTAGACTTTACTAAAGATAAAACATATTGGCTTTCTTGAGACATCAAAACAAAACCAGGTTCACATCACTGCATTATTTTACATGTAAACACCAGATTAATCCCTGTTAATCTCTGTCAGTGTTTCACAGCAAAGGGCAGAATCCACGGAATGCATAATAAATAACAGACTACAGTCTTTTTGCCATGTTAGATGATGCAAAACACCACAAAGCCTAGGAGGAGACAGCGAAGGTCTTGGCAAAATATTCATGAGGGTCCTGTGTGCATCACCAACAACATTTCAGAACATTAGAACAATAACAATTAGGAATATTAAAAAAGGGAATGTAGTCAGTCTTAAATGGATTCCATAGTAACCAAGCTAATTTGATTTGCCCATAAATTAATAATCAAGCTTGGAGCAGGAAGTAGGAGTCAGCAGACAGACATGATACAGTACTGCCCCAAAACAGTAAGCCACGTGTTTTTGTTGAGTTATTTATAAAAAGGCAGAAAAACTGTATACCATCTCCAGTAACACAATGGATGACACCACACACACACACACACACACACACACACACAGAACTAGTTGTGTGCAGTTGTGAAATTGCATAGGTCAGGTATTCTGTCAACTGCATTGGAGGCATATCAGCATCTTCTTTTATTTTTTGTAAGAAAGAAGGAAGAGAAAAAAGTGCCAGATGTCACTGCTCCTTCACTTAAAGCAAACCTGTCATGTAAATACACAAATTACATTACCACAAGGAACTGAAATCCAACAACCACACATAGCATTAGAGTTCTAAGCTTTCTGCCCTTTAGAAGGTGGTCCTGCTGTGGACCACCCCCTTGTAGACCTCATTACTAGTCTGAGACTAAATGAGGCATGGTTCCCAGAGAGCCAGAGCTCAGCTTTTTATGAAATAGATGGGCGCATAATAATAAAAAAAAACAAAAAAAAAAAACACCTGTTTTTTGGGGGTTCCCCAGCTGCCCACACGGCTGGCAGTTTTTGCAGGCACCTGTAATGCCCATTTCGAATTCCTATTGGCAAAAGCCTTAAGAGCTAGTAAACGCAGGGCATTGCCAATAAGGGGCAAGTAGCCGGCAATGGACCACAGATTGTAGCCTTTAAAAACGTGTACTGCCAGCATCGGTTTAAGATCGGGTACAAAATAAAAAAAAAGTCTCCAAGTAAATTGGGTATTTTATGAGATTTTTCTCAGTACAGGCATGGCTACTACCTTTCCTTCTCTACAGAAAACAGATATCTGACTAGCCACTATGGACAGCTATACAGGATTATCCAGTAAGACAGTGTAAAGCTGGCCATACACCTTTACAATTTTCATTCAATTTCTTTTGTCCCATCATCGCACCCTTGTTTAATTTCCGCCCAAATAGCCCATCATGCGCAGACCAAATGTAGATACGATAATCGCTTGTCAGCAATACTGACTGAATTTCGTCCATCGACAGAACAGATTTTTGTTTGTGCATGTGCAGTGTTCTTGTTGCTATTTTTTGTATGAAAACGCCACTAATTCATCAATTTTTATACGATTCGAAAACAAAGTGTTCTAGTCTGCCTGATAGAGGAAATTCGGCCAGTTGTACAGTAATTGTGATTGGTGACTTCCCATCAACCCAATTATCGTACGCAAAACCGATTTAATTCAGAAATCGAACGATAATCGAAAGGTGTATGGGCACCTTAAGGAACAATCAGGGAGCTTCTGTGTGATGTCCACCTACATTCAAGACAAATGCAGTAGAGTTTGTTATTATGGCACTTAGTTTCCAACTAACTTTTCTTTCGAGTCTCTTCCAAGTCATTTAGATGCAAAAGGTTTATCAGAGATGCACCTTATAGTGGAAGTAAAAAGTGTCCTGCTAAAAAAAAAAAAAAAAAAAAAGATTTTTTTCCTTTCCAAATCTCTTAGCTACCAGGTATTTGAGATGTAAAAAAAAAAAAATAATCAGACCAAGATGAATCACTTCAGAATTTTGTCCACCATCTTTAAAAAGGAGAAAAATAAATTTAAAAATGTACAATAACGTGGTTGCATAAATATATGCTCCCTTAAACTAATACATTTTTGAAACACCCTTTGATTTTATAACAACATTCAGTCTTATGGGGTAGGATCAGCATGGCACATCTTGCCTTGGGAATCTTCCTAGCAAAAGCGCTCCAAATCTGGCAGATCGCGAGGGCATCTCCGGCTCACAGCCCTCTTCAGATCACCGGACAGATTTTCAATTGAGTTCAGGTCTGGGCTCTGGCTAGGTCATTCCAAAACTGATCTCCTGGTAAAGCCATTTTGTTGATTTGGAGGAATGCTTTGGGTCGTTGTCATGCTGAAAGGTGAAATTCCACTTCCTGTTCAGCTTATTAGCAGGGGCTTGAAGGTTTTGTGCTAAAATTGACTTATATTTGGAACTGTTTATTCACCTTGACTAAAGCACCAGTTCCAGCTGAAGAAACACAGCCTGAAAGCATAATGCCACCACCATGCTTCACTGTGGGTATGGTGTTATTTTGGTGATGCACAGTGTTGTTTTTGTGCCAAACATAATTTTGTCATTATGGTGAAGGAGCTGCTTGTAATTGCATGCAGCAGCCTGTACCTCCCAATGGTAGGAAGCGGCTGCACATCCGTAAAATCAGCAGTTGAGTCCCGTAGATTGATAGCAGATGTGTACTAACCATTTAACATCAGTTTGAATGTGATTGGTTAATTCTGAACACAGCAAAATCCCCAGTTATAACAGGGTGTGTACACTTAAGAAGCCACATTCTCTACCCCCCTCACTAAACAATTTCAGTTTGATTTTGTAATTGAACTGTATAGATTATAGGTCACATTAAGGTGGAAAAAGTGATTTATCTTGGTCTATTTTTTTTACATTTCTAAAAACCTGGCATTTCTACAGGGGTGTGTAGACCTAATCTGGAAATAAGGTGCGTCATTCTGACATACTTGCATATACTTCAGAGTACACAGTACAGAAATAAAAGGTTATTACAATTTCAAATTACAGATAGATAACATACCTGTTCTATAGTTGCAAACACATAAGGATAACAAAAAAGAAGAAATCACTTGCCATTCTGGATTCTTTAGTAACAAAGGTGGTGGTGCAAGCTCACTGCTGGCTCTATCCTCCTGCTCCATTATTGGCTTTAAATGCAGGCAATCGTGACAGATTTATATTTATTTATTCTGATCTGGAATATGGGAGAAGGTTCACCGTTACAGATTTCTCTTCCTCTTTGACCTGTCATTCTAAAACTAAACATGCTGCCATATACAACGCTCCTACACACTAATCAGACATCTCTGGAAATACAAAGAATGTATCAGAACTCCTCATTTACTTTTCCATTGAACAAACAAGCGGGTGATGCAAGTGGGAAATAATCAGGACCAGAATGCAGAGAAAAAAAAATTATAATGTGGGATTACTCTGAAAGGAGAGATTTTGGGGTTTCTGGTTTACACTTTAAAGGCAGGGTAGTACGGCCTACTCTTTTCTTTTTTTAAAATCAGATATTATTTATTTGTTTTTTCTTTTTCCTTTCCATACATTGTGAACATTGACAATAAAACCACAACTCAAAACATGGAGGGGCCAGTTAGGTAAATTTCAGGGAATTTGGAATAGGTGGATTGAAAATATGAATATCAGTCGGACTTGGGACCTCCTGGATTAAGAGAGGACAAAAAATAATATTATAAGACGAAGAAAAGGAAAGAAATGGGCAATAATAAATAGAATAAAGATAGATAGAAAAGTAGGGACTGCAGATAGGGATCGTTCTGTTGTTGTTCTTAGGTTCAAGTTTTTTTTTGTTTTGTTAGTTGTTTTGAGTTGTGGCCTACTCTTTTCTGGCACAAAAGGTTTCAGAATATCAATCATTTGAGAGGAGCAGTGACATCTTACTGAAATGGCCAACAAGGAGACTATTCCATGGAAGAGGGCAGGGAGATGCAGAGATTCTAGTATGACATGGACTTTGGTGAAATTAATTTACTGTCTCCGAGTTTGCATAACTGGGCCCCTTAGTCAGTGTTCTGGGTTTAATATGGACCTAGCATTAAAATCACATTGTTTTCATGTTAAGTACATGAATGCTAAGTGATCTGCAAGTCTAAAGCTGGCCAACACCTTACAACTAGGGATGCACCGATATATCGGCCGAAATGGCACTTTTGGCATAATGCCGAAAGAGCCATGTTTCGGCCGATACATCTGCACATCCCTGGTTATGCTCTGTGTTCCAGTGGGGAGAAAAGAAAAAAAAGTGACAGCCGGCCGAGCGCTGCAGGAAGAGAGCACTGTGAGCGGCCGGCGTCTCTCCTCCCACACCGCTTAGACCCCTATCACAGTCGGCCAGAGCGGTGTGTGGGCGGAGACAGCCAGCACTGACACAGGAGGCTGAGCTCTCCTCCTACAGTGCTCAGCCGCCTATCACAGTCCGGCAGAGCGGTGTGTGGGCGGAGACAGCCAGCGCTGTCACAGGGGGCTGAGCTCGCCTCCCTGCTCCGCTCAATCAGCCTCCTGTGACAGCGTGTCAGAGAGGAGAGCGAACACAAACACTCAGTGATCGCTGAGTGTTTGTAGATAATTGAGGCTATGGTATGTTAACTATATCCTCAATTATGAATGAATGGGAGTGATCTGCATCACCTCATGTTCATTCATAGTTGTAGGTATAGTAAACATACCATGTCCTCATGTTATCAATGAACAGGAACACTCATTCCTGTTCATTGATAACAGGGGATACAGAACAAGAGATAGAGGACTTTGTGATGTGTGTGTGTGTGTGTGTGTGTGTGTGTGTATATATATACACACACACACACATATACATACACAAATACATTTTCTCTTACAGGGACAGAAAGTGAGGCGAAATCTTCTGAACAGGGGCAAAAACAGACTTTACAGGGGGTAAACCCTTCCCGATGCTATCCAAAACAACAACAAAACAATTTGGGGCTGGAGTTGCACTTAAAAAAATTTACCTATTCCAACTTACATACAAATTCAACTTACAAACGAACTAAAGCTGCCCACACACCATACAATTTATCTGCAGATTTTCTGTGGTCAGATGGAAAAGGTGCAACAGATTCCTCCATCTACACTTAACTGTGTGGATGGAGTAATCTCCGCCTGGGCCAATCTGTTGCACTTTTTCCATCTGACCACAGAAAATCTGCAGATAAATTGTAAGGTGTGTGGGCACCTTTACAGTCCCTATCTTGTTCGTAACCCTGGGACTGTCTGTACAAAAAAGGTATTGTAAATATTGCAATACACATGGCCAGCTTCACTCTTTTTATCTAGATAATATGGGGCATAAAAACACCACACTTTCCATAAAAAAGAAAAAAATAACATGACATTCAACCCCTGAGGAGCATTAGAAGATTTTCTATGCTATGAAAAAAACAAGAAGTTCTTATTTTAAGCTGATCAATTACAAGACGCTTCTCCAGGTGGTTTCCAACACCCTAGAAGCTTAGCACAAGAATCTCTCCCATATGTTGATAATGAGGGACATACGTAGGTTGGTTTATTCTTATCTGCTGGTACTGCAGCACAGAAAAATTCCATCTTTTTAAAAATACATTTTTTTTAATGTAAAAAAATATATATGTCACATTTCATCTGGATATACCAGCATTACCTACACATACAGGGTCACATTCCCCAAAACAGTAACCTCCCCTTTCTATAAGGATCTGTGAAAGGAAGACAAGTCCCATCTGCCACCGAGTCCTGAGGGACTCTTAGTTATCAATATAGTACAAGTGTGGTGAGGACACCACACTTGTAGTCCATTGATTTTTTTACTCCTACCTTGGCACAGACCTGGAGGAACCGTCTGCTGGAGCCCAGGCATAGATTGCAGTTGCAATGCTTTGCAGGCTCAAGCACTAAAAATGAATAAATGCACATTTTTTCTCTCTATCATTAATGTTTGTGTATTTGTTTCTCCCAAAAGGTGGACTATGCCTTTAAGAGAAAATACAAATATTAAATATTCAAACCTGCTGAAAGAACAGGCAGCCTGTATTGAAGTTTGGCAATTGTATAGTTTACTGAAACTCTGAGTAATGTCAGTTAAAAACCCAAACAGAAAAAAAAAAAATAAAAAAAAAATAAAGGACTTTGCAAAATCAGTTAAACTAAAAAAATATATATATGTATTTCTATCCCACTCCTAAGAACCATATCAATCTATGTAAACATAATGCACTGACATTGTTGCAGTCTGTGAATATGCACTTTGTGTCACAAATCACAGAGCCTACCTTCTGAATTACAGGTCAAACTCTGGATGATGCACTCCTTACCATTTTGTCTTGTATTGTAACTGTAATGTCTTCCTTATATTGTAAAGTGCTGCACAAACTGTTGGAGCTATATAAATCCTGTATAATAATAATAATAAATAATATAGTCATTGCTTGCCAAAGCAATGGATGATGGGACAAGTAGTCTTGAGAATTTTATATTTCATCACATCAAGCAGCAGGGAAAAAGATGCAAATCACATTGGGAATCCAGGAAGTTGTAAAAGTAATGGGCAGATGGGAGGCATCACTCACTATATAAAAAAGCGATTTTTAAGGAAGCTTTGATTGTATTATCAAAAACTAGTGATGCACTGATACTAGTATAGGTATCGGTGCCAATACCGAGTGTTTGACCAAGTACTCTTACTCGCCCAGATACTTATCCCGATACTGGGACTTCCGGTCAGAGGGAGATTTCCTCTGACCAGCAGTGCCGCGAGGGAACCTGGAGCCGACTTCCCAGGCAAATCAGGAAGCTGGACTGCAGGTAATGACTTGCCGCCTGGCTTCCTGATTGGCAGGGAAGCCGGCTCCATGCTGATTGGCTGGGAAGCCGGCATGAGAGCCAATCAGGCCTGCCAAAGAGCATGGAGCCGGTAATGGCATGCTGCCCGGCTTACTGGCTGCCGGGGAAGCCGCCTCCATGCTACCGGAAATACCGGTACTCTGTGTCGGCGGGTACCTAAATAGAACTATCGGTACTCTATACCGAAAAAACGGTATCTGGGCATCCCTATCAAAAAACAATTCTAGCATAGTATCTATTCCGATTACAATGCTGATGGTATACCAGGATAATATATACTGGGACTTCAGAACACCTTTTCCTTTCTAATAAAAACACCAAGGCAAAGTTTACTTCCCCATACTATAGTTCCTGTAAACAGAATCAAAAAGAACTACTATAAAAAGATAATGGAAGATCCGAAATGCGATGAAGCGGTAACACACAAAGACACACTATTATTATTATTACACAAAAGAATGGAATTGCAAAAAAAATACTGTAGCAAGAGAGAAGGCATGATAGTGTACATGGAATTCAGTAACTACTCATACCCCTTCAGATGGATGTAATGTACGGTTACTGAAAACAACAACTCGGACCAGGGCATCCTTGTCAATGTTATTGTGCCAATGAATAGAATACATTGATAACCTTCCTGTTTGTGATCTTTGCTGGTAACACAAAACATGACAATTAGAGAAGTAAGAGCCTACAATTAATGTGTTTAGACCAAAAGGAGACAACACATGGAAGATGGTACAAAAGTAAGGAAGCCAGAGGAGTGCTTTAATTCCTCCTGTCACGCTTGGTAAAAGCGGACCTTTACCCATATCTTCAAAACAACAACAAACACACCTTTAGAAATGTTTAGTAATGACAATCTACAAACACATACTTCTAGATAGTTCCAGCTTTGTATTCTTTACATACCTTATTTCTCTGTTCTTGCCCAGTCTTGTGACAGTGGCAATGTTTACTAAGGGCATGTTACTAGATTTCCCTCTACTTCCTTGAACTCTGGCATATGTGACTAGGACATGTGACCATGCACATCATCTCAGGGGAGGAAAATGCCTTTCCCTGAGATCTCATGAGATTACAGATGAGATTTCCCTGCAATGCTCTGCTGATGTAACCTTCCCAGGATGCAATGCTTGGGCACGATTGCATCATTTGTGCCAAAGTGGACCAGGGAGTGAAAAAAAAAGAAATAACTAAAATCAAAATATATTGTTTGTTTAGCTAACACATGTAAGATGATTTCATATCAGCATGCAGAGCTGTATGCTGATGTGATTTTTAGTCAAAGGGGGTAAAGGTCCATAAAGTTATGATATTGGGCTGCTTTGGTGCTGTGCTGGCTAGCACTTTGCCATTTATATTTTATGTCTTTTTTCTGTTGGGGAGATTGCCCTTCACTTCCCACCCAAGAGCTTTAACAGGAAGTGAAGAGAAAAAATAAAAAAAAATAAAACACACACCTTTTACACTCTTCTCGTTCCGATAAAACTATGAAACTTTGGATCTGCCTTCACTTTCTGGCGATGGTCACCAGGACAAATACAAAGAGCAAATCAACGAGTAAAGACACTAACAGCAAACTTAAAGTGACATTAAAAAGGCAATTTTTTCCCCCTCACCCTAATGTTAATTAAAGCACTTACCTTAAATTATGTCTTTTAATCCGATCATCTTTCCTGTGGTTTTTAGCCTTCTCTCCAGCGCTGCTGCGGGTCTCCGATCCAGCGCCGACTCCTCTGAGCTTGCTGGCACGTACTCTCCCACGGTGTCTGCATGCAGGTGCACACGCCCATAGACTTACCTTGTTTCTTTCCTCGCGTACCGGCTGAAAATGTGAACTGCACATGCGCCCGCCCCAAGATGCTTAAACAGCTGTTTTAAGCATCTTGGTAAGTTTAAACCGCTGCTAAAGCGGGGTTTTTTTTGCTTGCTAGCAGTAGATATATGCCAAAAAAGCTGAGGGTTTGGTAAAGCCTTTAATAGGAGTTCTCTATCCAAAACCAAAATACAAAAAAAAAATAGGTTTTCCTAGTCATACATTTAATGTAATACTTTCCTAACCATTCCTTTGAACAGATCTGGTAATATCTCAAAGCAGAACATTTTTATGTATAGGTTTGTGCCAGGGGTTAAGTCCTGGCATGCATGGCATATGTAAACATAGCTAAGCTTCACTAAACTCGGTTTGTAAAAGCCATATTCTGCAACACACCAAGTATATTCTCACTGCTGTACCACAACTACATAGGAAAAAACAACCTCCATTTGACCACAAACGTTTCATCTATACTCAGACACCATGCAAATCAAAAAGATAACAAATGCAGCAAGCAAAAAACTGAATATAGACTGGTGTACACAACCGTTTCCAGGGCAAGGCCCCAAACCTGGAAAAACAATAACTCACACTTACATTCACACGTATGTACAGTATACATCTGTGGGGGAATATAAATACACCTGGTAAACTCCCAGTAAGTCTCCAGGGAGAATGTAGTATGTCCTAATATGACCCCCAATGCGTACACTCCAATACAAAAACCAGCTGTTTGTTTGAAGTCAGTCAGAGCCGGTCATTCTTCAAATAACTGCTGTTGTCTGTTAAATTACTATACTCGATCATTTTCCCTTTTTTATCTCAGTTTCAACAGTACAGGAGACTTAGCTGCCATTCACACTGAGCATTTCCTAAGCCTTTTCCCGCATGTTTAGTGCATTTTAGGCAACGAAAAGCTAGGTACTAGAGGAATCTCACAAAAAACATGCATTATGAATGTTTTTTTTTTTTAGGAACTACTGAACTCTACAGCACAATTCTGCCCAAAAAGAGCTCTGCGCAACAGGCATACATCCCTCATATATATGTGTGTATATTGCTCTTCCTTAATAACTTTACCTTGCTATGTACCAGGAACACAATCTTTGTGACTTGATATAAAAAGTAATTCTAAGAACACAAAACCACCAAAACAAGGCCAACCAGTGTCACTGGGTCATGTCAACCACACAGATTTTTACATTACAGTAGTTTCTTCATTTCTAGTAAGAGCATTTCAAAGATTCAGATTTTGAATATTTAATAAAAAGAAAAATGGCTCCACAAAAAAAAAAAAAAAAGATTTAACCCTTCCACTGCCAGACACAAGACTTGCATTGCTGGCAGCGGGAACCTGTAAGCAGAATACCAGGTGATATAGCAGCCAGGAGTTTCTATACATGCCTTCTGCAGACTGTTTGCTTTCGGTCAGGAGTCACGTGGGCAGCTGTAAATCCATCCAACTTTCAGGAGACTTTAATCTGACCATCTCTTTACAGACTTTTGAATTTATTGGAAATGCTATTCAGCGGATGGCTTTCAAGCATGTCCCTTTGGCAAAAGTCAATCTAATGATCGATGTCGAGGGGATAGGGCCCCCCCACGGATTAAATTTCTGACAATTTCTGCTGAATCAGCCAAAATCAGCCTTACTTTATGCTGTATGGTAAAAATCAAGCTCCAATAGAGTAACTTGCCATTCTCCCCAGCAGCATTCCCCCAGCTAATTGGATTGTAGTTTGTGATTAGTAGCCATATAGGTAGTTGCTTCTGCAGTGCCCACACGATCACAAGGGTACCCCTCTATTGTGACAGTCTTTACCTAACTGGGGAGTAGATTCCTCCTCAGGTAGAGGATGAGATATTCCTCCCATGTCTGATCCACCTGTCTCATGAGCACACCTAAGCTATAGGCAGAAGCATCGCTTTGCACCAAAAAAAAAAAAAAAAAAAAAAAAAGGGGAATTCTGAAAAATGTAGAAAAGGAACACTGGCCAGGGCCTCCTCCATGGCTTGGAAGGCCTTCCTCACACTCGTACCCAAAACACCAGATTAGACATTTTCTTCCTAGTTAGATCAGTCAGGGGGTTCAAACAAGGTGTAAATGCTCATAGTAGCCAGCTGTCCCCCAAGAATGGACATAACCTACTTCTTGGATTGAGGTGCAGGCTAGGCTATCATGGCCTTGGCCTTCATGTCTCAGGATACCTCCTCCTACCTGGTGCCACAAGTACTGCACTTCTCTCATGACTACATACCACTTAAATGTAAATAAAATAAGCAGATGATAGTTTGTCCAGGAATTAACCCTGTCTGTACTGCACTGGCAGATCTCACAAAGACTGGATTTTTTAAAAAGTTTCTTTGTGAAGAATGATACTTGTTTTGAAAGCTTGCATCTTAACTCTTGAGTTAAGCAGTGAAGGATATCACAAACTCCAAAGTGAAAGAAAAACAACACCATGTATAGTGTGATAACCCATTTAAACCAAACGGCAGTCATTTTATCTGCTGTAAAATTATCAAAGCTGAAAATCTGAGGATTCTGACAACTGATGCACTTTCAAAATCATCTTTGTTCTTTGCTCTGCCTGTTTATGTATTCCTCTTGTGCTGCTTCCATTTACATAATAAAGGCTAAGTTAACACCACTCTCACACACAACACATACACACCCTCACTCTCCACCCCCATTAAAAGTATCACCAAACTTTACCTTCATTTCCCTCTTGCTACAATATTTTGATTCACTATCCCACTATCAGTAAGCAGAGAAGGGCTTCTCCCTTTTCTCTACGTTTACTGATCTGCATTCTTATTTCAAAGAGGTGACTTGAAAAGCTAGTGGGTCCACTTAACAACTGCTGAACTAGCATTTTAAGAAGTAGGCCAGCAATGGTAGACCACATATTGTTCTTCTGACTTTCATATCAAATTCTAACAAGATATGTTTTGTCCATTCTGGTGTTCTCTTCCAGCAGCCATAAACAGATGGATATTTAGCCTATTACAAGGGTTTTGTTATAGGACACTACCGTGTTAATTAAAACACGTTTTGGCTTGACATACTTTATTTTGGATGTAAATCGAGAAGAACTAGAACCCCTGTCTGGTTGTTACTGTTAAGAGTTTCCCCTCACTCCCCATCATGGTGACAATGGTTTCACCAGATGGGAACATTTCCAAGCAGCAAAACAGGCAGACATGAAAATGTTTTTGTTTTTACCCCCCAGTAGTGTAGGGTTAGACTAGAACCCCTATGAACTTTATTTAGGTCTTTGTCCCTATTGCAGCTTAGTTCTCATTTCCTGCCAAGTGAAACCATGAGAGGTGTTCAACCAGGCAGAAGATTGTTTTTAACAGCCCCGGACAACAGTAAAGTCTAATCCTTCTTCACTGTTCAAAAAAAAAAAAAAATGTGTTGGATGCGCACACACTTTAATTACTGAGAAAACCAGGAAAAAATAAAAAAAGTGTGATGCCACAGAGTTCAGGTGCCTAAATGTGAACAGATCAGATGTGGCAATCTGACACAGGATTGTAAGAGCACCTGGATTTGCCCATGTGGAGCACATAGGTTCACTTTAATGCCATTCCTTGCAACTCATTCTGTTCATCCTCCTTTTATTCCCCTGTCACTCCATTCACCTCAGAATGCAAAGTGCCATACCTGGCATTTCTGGTTATAAGGAAGCATACGACTCTTCTCCTCCCCCCATAATACAGTGCTGGTGACTGGCTGCTCAGCGAGAGACTCTATATGCCCCGTGAATGCTCAAAACAGTGTATATAGTGGGTCTCTTCACACTTTTGTGATTAACATGGTTAGTATCACATAACTAATTACTACACACAAAAAAAATAACTTACTTGTAAGTGAGACCATCAGAGTTAGCAAAAAGCTGTTGGGCAGTGAGTCCGTCTTCTGGAACGTATCCAGTGCCTCCACTAATTAGGTAGTCTGCCATACTGTTAGGGGGAAAAAAGACATTTTATATAATAAGTGTATACAGAGATCACAACACCACAAAAAACAGAACCATCAACCAAAATAAAAGCAGGAGTTTAAGGAATCTTATAAATCATCAGTCAACATGATGTCACTATCTGCAGTGAAACAAAACCAATGACATACATTGAAGGTCCAAGACATCAAAAATATGTCCCTTCATCATGTATGAGTCCCAGTGTAAACAAGCTATTAGAGGATTCAAAAATTACTTTTTGAAGCAAATTAGTAGGCTGGAGCTCTAAATCATACACTGAGACTCTAGTTTTATTTTGTAGCCCTGCTCCTCCAATTTGCAAGGCAGGTAATCCAGTCAAACATTGATCGGTATACTCTGGTTCTAGAAGAAATCACTTTATATACATTTTAACTAGTGCTAGTTACTGTACATGTTAGGCTTTTGTTCCCTTTTATCTACAGAGAAGCCAAGTTCACCTTTCAGACCACTTTCCATCCCCTGAATCATAGGGTTCTTCTCCCTGTCCTATTCAGTGTACATTTGAATTAGGTGTGGCTCCATCCATACTGTCACACCATTCATTCACACATCCAGTCACAGGAGTTCGGAATGAAAAGACTACAAGTCCCACCTGCCATTGTATCAGAGGGACAGACTGGTAGAAAGTCACTCGCACTCCAGAAACTTTTTTGACCAACAAAGTGTCATATAACTTTGGTTAAAGTTATGTGACACTTTGATGGTCAATAAAGAAGATTGACTACAAAAGTTTCTGGAGTGTGAGTGACTTTCTACCAGTTACAGTTTCTGCGGTTGCTTCAACCCCCCCCCCCCTTGCGCTTAGGGGTTTTCCGGTCAGGAGTGCAATGGGATCTACCATATTCTAAGACGGACACATAGATCTCAATGGTGCAAGTAAGGTGACATCACCACATCTGTAATCCATCGATTACTTCCTGGGGCTGGAGGAAGAGTCTGCAGGAGTCTGAGCATTGCACCCCTGATCCACTGAGCGCAGTTGCAGGCTGCAATGCAAAAAATTAAGTGCGTATTTTTCCTTTCATTTAACTTTTTTTTTTATTTATTAAAAATGTGGAACATGCTTTTAATACCTTATGTGCATTATCCAAAAAAAAACAAAAAACACAGGGGCCTAATAGAGCAAAGACCTGAATAAGCAGATCGATCTGCACCTTTAAATTGTATTTCCATCTTTGCAGCCAAGTTGGCATAACACCTATTTTATTAGTTACATGTTCCCATTCACATATTTTATATCTTTTTTAAAACATGAAAAAATGTCTGGTTATCTTTTTTATTTCCTAATAAATTTACTACCGGTAAGCTCTCCCGTTCTACATAATAAGCAGGGAGCTGAGGAGTTCTGTTTACCTTAATTAAACCTGTCTGTACTGTGCTAGTAAATCTTTATGGGCAGTTGTAAACAAGATGTGGCCTAACAAAGGGTTAAAGGCCTGGGTGGTACTTTGGATTTCACACACTAAGAAAAATGTCCCTAGCTATTGTCAACACTCCAAGCACTCTAGAGTCCTATGTATAATCCTGCCCCAAAAGAAAACTGGAAAAAGGTAAGAAATATAATTTGCAACTATTTGAAGTATGCTGTGTGAATAGGGACACATATACAGTTTGGGTGTGTGGCTGAGAAAGTGGAAGTACACTTTAATTCCTGGTGACCCCCCCCACCACCGCTCAGTTCTATTTCTTATGACATTAATCCAATATAGGTGCATCAGACTGTGCAGGGGGAAAATCCCTTTAATTAAATCAAAAGCAAATGTTCACCAAACTTAATTGATGAGCTGCAGCAGCAGCTGGTGACAATATACAAATAATTTCTCTAGTATATGACAATGACATTTCATCAGACTACTGCTGCCAACTTCACAGGAAATGGGCCAATGAAGAATATTAATACCCATTGAGTAAAAAAAAACATCAGCAAACAGATAAATGAAACGTAAATCTGGCCATACACCGCTAGATGCTCATATGAATGTTCAGACAAAAAAAAAAATATTCATCAGAACATTTGATAATGGTTTCAGAAACTTGACAATTGTCATTCGACGTTTTTGATGTTACCATTCGATTTTTGAAATGAGTGAAGTTTCCAGAACAAAAATCACAATCACTGTTAGAATTATGTTCCAAAACTTTCCATTCTGCTCCTTTGATTTATTTTTTGTCATTGTGGTTGAAAACGATCATGAACTATTTGAAAATCACATTTTGTTCAATCACAAGTCACATGGTGTATGGGCAGCTTTACTAGCTAGAGATACATGGAATCCTAGATGTGATCTCAGCAGCTTCTTGACGTAACAGTGTCCACTGCCAAAGAAAATGGTGCAGTGGTGATCTCAGATTGAGAAATTCTGCATATGGATAGGCACTGTGCTCCAGAAAAAAAAGGAATCTGACAGCTGTCACTGGTATTGTCACTGCAACACATCACAAAGAGACAACATCGCCTGCACTGTGTGATGGGAAATAGGCACCAATGACCTCATATCGACAAGCGATGGATGGATTGTGAAGGGTGACAACACGTCATAGCCGGGCTATTCCCAGCATCAGATGATGGCTCAGACCTGCTCCCCTCCGGCCTTTTGTTCCATCATCACCATCACACTCGGCATACAGATGGCACACATAGATGGCTTGGAACAATGAGAACACATACACAGGACGAGCAGAGACAGGCAGCATGCACAGATGAATCGGAGATCAGGCACACATCCACTATCTGTTCGCCTGGCCTGCTCCCTCCTCCAGGATGGTCAGGTAGACACAATCACACATATATACAAATACACCCACACTGCGATGTCTTCTCTCCCCCGGGGGAGGCGGCTGCTGACGTTGTTTTGGTGTTGAACACACTCCTGCCTCCGATCCTGAGCAGACACCTCCGACCGCGCTCCCCGGAATAATGGCCCGAGACTCCAGACGGTGCACTAACATAAGCCGTCACTCAGTGGGCGGCGCCGGAGGCGACATCCCCGCCCTTTTTCATTCACCGCCCCCCACTGCCCGACCAGGCCAGAGCTGTGCTGCTCTTCCCCAGGTCCAGGCTCTGGTAAACATTGGACGAGCTTTGCGTCTGTCCAATCAGGAATGACATGCAAAGCGCCCCCGCTTACAAAAGCAGACACGCACTACTGCGCGGGCGCAGTGTCATCATGGCAGAAAGCCACGTGGGAAGCGGAAGCAAACAGCTGTAACACGTGGGCACAGACTGAACATCGTGCAGTCATTCATCACAAGTCAGCGCTGGATCGGCTGTAAACTTTACTAGGAGTGTGTGCTGAGATCATAAACCTATACAAGGCTTATAATATCTGAAGGATCTATATGTAAAATTACATGCATGAGCGATCATTCCCTGCACTGATGTGTGCGTGGCTTTGCATTACACAGACGGGCTATGAGATTGATCAGAGGCCACGTATAGCAGGAGTACACTATGTCATCAGCAGGACGAGTCCCCGATTCTCCTCTGAGAATTGTAGTACAAAGGTAACAAACTATAATGAATGGGACTGCGTATTCAGTGTGGATAATAAAACCTAATTTGTAATGCAAAATATCGTTTTAAAACCAATAATACAAAAGGTCCAGAAATATTACGAACATTCACAGGGAGCTGTGTTTGCTATGCAATATCCCCCCAGCAGCTCACAGCCATTATGATGGGACCACATGAACGATACCTCGCAGTGTTGTATGAATGATTCAATCACATTACTCTATCATTTGTACTATAGTTAGTACGGACTAGTACCTTCAAAGCCACATTCTATATGGCTTGTTCTGGTTACAATGCATGTAAGAACAGGGATACAGTTTGAACGTGGAGAGTTCATATCATTCCTTATGATTGTATCACATGGCAGAAATGTAGTTTTTTTTTTTTTAGAGAAGATAAACATTAGTGGAGCTGGTTACATACCCGGAGCGTTCCTCCATATTATGCTCCCCACGGTTCCTGGTACTACAGACTGGACAGCGATCAGCCTGCACACACCGCACGGTGTTCTATACACATCTATGGTCACCCGCAGTATGCTGAGAGCGCCACTAGGTGGTAGCAGTGTCATCACTTCCCTCCACACCAACACGCGGGGAAGGATCAGTCAGCTGGTACCGTGTTTCCCCGAAAATAAGACACTGTCTTATATTTTCTTTGCCCCCCAAAAACACACTAGGTCTTATTTTCAGGGGATGTCTTATTTTTTTAATTTTTTACTGTGCAACAAAATGTACAACAATTTAAAGTTTTGTGGTATCACTCCACCTGTCACAGTAACTGGCGCTATAGAGGAATATCAGCTAATGCGGCTCTGCTCCCTCCGCCGCCGAAGCCTTGCTTTATGCAGTGCAGGCTTCCTTTGGCACCAGGGACAGTGGTACCAGTGGTGCAGCAATGGGGACATCAGACAGTGGACAGCGCGGTAAAGAACAGTACCATTTACCGGTACACAGTACAGTACAGTACCATTACATTAAGCAGTGCCTTCAGGGGGACAGCAGTTGGTGAAGTATGGTACTGGAGTGCTCCCTGTCACTGCGCTGGCCGGAGGGAGTCCCCCGTCATCCCCTTAATACAGTATGTCCCTGCAGGCTGATACCATCTCTCCTGCTCTTCACGTTCCCCCTCACATGCTACCACCAATCTAGGTCTTATTTTCGGGGGAGGTCTTATATTACAGGAATCTTGAAAAATAGTGCTAGGTCTTACTTTCAGGGTAGGTCTTATTTTCGGGGAAACAGGGTATTAGCTTTCCAGCAAAATGATCATGACATGTTCAATGATAACGTGTGTAAAATGAAAGCTTCACACTAACCTTGTCCACTGCAGCGTATATGTACACTGTATGAAGCCCACAGGCAAACCCAGAGCCATCCCTATAATGAGGCCTCGGGCGGCGTCCCAGAGTTCTAAGAGCTCTTAGCTACCTGTGACGCTATGCCCAGCTCACTGACTTCACCAGTTGCCTAGAGCTGAGCAGGAACGTTCTGGCTTGCATCCTGCTGAGCTCACAGTGATGTCAGAGCTGCTGACAGTGTGCGCCTACCGTAAACCAGTGAACATTACCTGTTAGCACCCCCTCTCCTCCCTATGGAACGAAATATCCACAGGCGGCAAATACCATAGGGACAGCCCTGTGCACACCTGACTGATTTCAAGTTTTTTTCTGAAACTATTTTAACGCTCAACACTCAGGTTTCCATGTTCTTCTATTGTGACCATCAGGGCCGGCTTAAGGCACCCTGTGCGAGAAAGCTTTACCGCGCCCCTCAGTAACCACACCCTTTTCTCCAATATCCACACCATTTAAAGACTACCATTTTGTTAAGCCCCAAAGAAACATTAAAAAGTATGATAAAAATAAAACTTCTATTCAACGGTATTAAACTTGTAAGCACAATATATGTATTCTTAATAAATAAAACAGCAGTAGGCAAACAAGTGGTAAACAATAAATGTCAAACTTAAATAGAGTCTATAAAAATAAAGTGTCAGGACGTCATGCAGACCCTGTTTTCAAGTAAGTGTATCTGGAAAAGTAAAAACAGAAGACAAAACCTAGACTACATGTTAAATTAATGAATTACTACTGTATATGCCCGAATATCCCAAAAATGTATTCGGGCATATCATTTGTTTCAGAAAGCGCGGCAGCCATGTTGGCCGCTGGGGCATTCTGCGAATGCGCGCCACCATCTTGGAGGCGGGGAGGATGACGTCACATGACGCCATGCATGCGCAGCGTCAGGTGACGTCACACGCTGATAAAGGCGCTGCCATCTTGGTGTATATAGACATATACAAGATGGCGGCCCCCAACACGTGCAGTGTCATATGAAGTTATGTCACCCTGCCTCCAGAACACGCCAGTGGCTGAATCCAAAATAGCCTAAAAATTTGCTTTGTTTAATGAAACGAATGAAAACGTTTATATGTTTTATTACTGTTTTTTTCTTTTACTGTTGGGGGGACTTAGGGGAAATATTAGGGGTCTAGACAGACCCCTAACATTTACAGTACCTTTTAAAAAACTAATTGAGGACACAAAGTCCTCAATTCCTTCTTCTACAGCCTCTGTTCTAAATGAATGGAAAGCACTCAGTACGGAGGCATCCCATTCATTCAGAAACTGGTGATAGTAAAATATTTACCATTAACCAGTAATGAATGGATAGAAGCCTCTATAGCAGGGATTGCCAAACTGCGGCCCTCCAGCTGTGGTGGAACTACGAATCCCATGAGGCTTTGCCTCTCACAGCCACAGACATGACTCCCAGAGAGAGATGCTTCATGGGATTTGTAGTTTCACCACAGCTGGAGGGCCGGAGTTTGGCCATCCCTACTCTATAGTGAGTGCTACTACTGTCAGGGGTACCGGCACAGGTGTACCCACACCGTATACAGGTTGACCAAACACGTATGACCACAGCGGACAAGGCAGTATGTGTTTATATACAGTTTATTTGTATTACCAACAGGACTGGAGCAAGCCGGAATCAGCCCTACAAACAGGTAACGGGGCCCAAGACTGCAAACAGGGAACAGGACTGCAAACAGGGAACAGGACTGCAAACAGGTAACAAGACTGCAAACGGGGAACAGGGTTCAGGACTGCAAAACAGGTAACAAGGTTCAGGACTGCAAACGGAACAGGTTTCAGGACTGCAAAACGGGTAAGCAGGGTTCAGGATTGCACACAGGTAAGCAGGGTTCGGGACACACAGGAAATGATAGCAGGACACTGAGCCATCATCCTGACTACAGGGAGGGTTTAAACATCCTCTCAGGAAGCACCATGTGATGGCTAAGTAGTGGCAGCTAGGAGACACCCGCAGGTGAGCACTGGAGCTGCAGGTTCCGGCACCACCCAGTGGTGGTCTGGTACCTAACAATGCCTGGCTTCCTGGAGACACCTGCAGGTGAGCACAGGAACTGCAGGGCTTAGCTCCAGCGCCACTTGGAGGTGCTCTGGATCCTAACAATGACCCTTTCAAAAAGTCATGAATGAACAGGAAGTGATATAAAGCACTTCCTGTTCATTCATAACTGGGGACACGGTTGTTCTGTGTCCCCAGTTATTTACAAACACTGGAGTGATCAGCTGACCGCTCCATTCTTTGCTCTGCACAGAGGATCAGTAAATATCACAGATATTTTATGATCTTCAGCTCGGAGCCGCTGTCATCCTGAAATTGACAGGATGACAGCGGCTCCGCTCTCCTCCCCGCTTGGCCACCCTGACAGCTGCTGCTTCTCTCCTCACCGCTCAACCATCCTTACAGCAGGCAGTGCTCCCTCCTCCGCCCCCCCTCCCCCCTGCAGGCTTCAGCGGACATTTTCTCCTCGGATCCCCACTGGCTGTATGGGCAGAGGCAACAGGGATCAGGGAAGAAAGGCAGTGCTGAAACGGGGGGAGGGGGGGGCGTAGGAGAGATCGCTGTCATGTCAGATGGCCGAGCAGTGAGGAGAGCAGAAGCTGCAGGCTGTGTCGCCCCAAGGCCGAGCTCTGTCGGCCACCTGGCTCCCCTGTTGCCATGGCGCCCTTTGTGGCCACACAGCTCGAACACCCCAAAGTTCGGCCCTGGTGACCATTCACATCTGAGCCAAGCCGTCGTCCATCGCTCTAAAATGTACAGAAGCTACCTTGGGGCATGATCATGTGTTTTTGGACTCAATTGGCACGAATAGGAGCGCCTGAAAACCACAATTTTGCACTCAGCCCTCTCCTCCTCCAAGTAACTAGCTTTCTATTGGTTAAAGAAAATGCCAATGCTCAAGTGTGATTAAGAGCAAAGGTTATACAATACGTTTCCGGTAAATGATGCTTCCACTTTGCTCTGATCCTCCCTGCTTATATTGTCCAATAAATCCCTTTCTAAATAGTTTTTCCATATGGTCATGTGAACCACAAAGCTCCGGCTGATCGCCCTATAGCCTAGACATCATCCCACCAATGTCCATAGATCCTTGTAATTGACACAAACTGCGGAGAGAGAGGAGCTTTTTGATTACGGAACTGCATACAAACATTATTACTATCGTAACTAGGGATTTAGTAAGAGTTCTTTTTGAAAATGAAAGCAGAGAGGACCAGAGCAAAGGGGAAGCAACAAAAATACATTGCCCAGAAAAGTATTTCTTTACATTTTCCCCCAAACACAGTCGTGGCTCCAACTCTTCCAGCTCGGCTTCCCTGAACTTCCTGCCCAATACAAGATCACAAAGAATAGTACACTTTCCAGCAGCTGTACAACTACTAGCTTTGAGAA
>NW_017306744.1:760399-772392 GCF_000935625.1 Nanorana parkeri
GCAGGTACGGTGGGGGGGGGGGGGGGGGGGGTTATTACCTTGCTGTGCCTTTGTGTATGTGGAGACACATTATACTAGCGCACACAAGGGTGACTCCATAGTGTTGCAAATTATGATTGAAATAGATATATTAGGGGTATATTTAGGGTGTGCTTATGTATTGCAGGAAATGCTTTTGGCTAATGTTATCTATCACACCTATGCTAACTATGTTTTTATTGTGTAAGTTTATTGACCAGCTGACCATCCTGTTTTCAGGGTGTTGATTGTACACAAAGGAACAGCTGTAGGGAATTTTGTCAAAACCTGTTTAGTTAACTAACATCAAAGGGGTAATTAGACCAGAGAATCAGAAGTCTTTTCAGTGTTAGTGAATGGCACTAAACTGTATATGAAGTCAGAGCCTAAAGTGGCTCGAAAAGATCAGAGTCATGAAGGGAGAGAGAGAGAGGGAGAGAGAGATGGTATAGAGAAGGGCACTCACTGGGAATCTTCATTATTTTACTTTATTTTATTATTACTCTCTATTACTCTGTTGGACTATTCCTGTTCATCTGCTTTTGTTGGAATAAACGCTACTCTCTGGAAAAGAACTGAGGTTGCCTGGATTTTCACAACGCATATAAATATGTATATTTGGGTAGATATATATTTATACACCCGACGTATATTTGATCAGTCACTACACATAGGATCTTTCAAGGGAAAGGAGCCACCCTAAAATAGGATATCATTACCAGTGCTCAGGGGACCAGCTGATTCTGCAGGAAATTAAAACATGTTTTAAAACATGTTTAAAAAAACATCAAGGAGCAGCATCCATTGTAAGTGATTTAACTTGCATTTAAAATACCTTAAAGTGACACTAAACTCAGGAGTTAAATTGTAAAAATACATTCAGTACCCTAACTATTAACAGAAATATATCTTATTTGTGTATCACTCGGCTGTAGAACATCAAATCATCTCTGAATTCATGCTGACACTGTCCTTCCTTCTGGAGGGTGGTTACTTTTGTTCCCCATGGTCCCTTTTGTGTGTTGTAAAGTAGCCATGGCTCAAAGCCCGCTCCCGTGATGGACTACAATCTCAGTACAAATTAGTAAACTAAATGTGAGATTGTAGTCCATCACGGGAGCGGGCTTTGAGCCATGGCTACTTTACAACACACAAAAGGGACCATGGGGAACAAAAGTAGCCACCCTCTAAAAGGAAGAAGGAACTACGTACTTTTCTAACAGTGATACTGACATGTGCCCATTGGCTTTATAGGAAGTATGATCTTTAGGATGGTAATTCTGCAGTATAAAGAAATGTTGAAAGATTCAACAAGAAAAAAAAGATGTCCTTGAGTTGGAATAAGTCCAGCGGAGGGCAACCAAACTAATTAGGGGTATGGAGGACCAGAGCTGCGAGACAAGGCTACTAAATTTAAACATGTTCACATTGGAGGTGAGGAGATTAAGGGGGGATATGATTTCCATGTACAAAATGTTCAATGGTGGTAGCAACATTAGCGATAAACTGTTTAAAATTAACTCCATTACAAAAACTAGAGGCCACCACCTAAAATTGGTGGAAAAAAAATTCCAGCACAAGGGGCGAAGGGGGTTCTTCACAGTAAGATCAGTTAGGGTCTGGAACTCACTGCCACAGGCGGTGATTTCAGCAAATAATGTGGAATTGTTCAAGAAACTTTTGGACGATTTCTTAAGGGACCGCAATATACAGGGGTACAGGTACTCCTAGAATGAGATCCTAATAGGTTGGACTTGATGGACTAATGTCTTTATTCAACCTCAAATACTATGTAACTATGTAAAAACATTATCATCTCTGAATTGGCGCTGATACTGTCCTTCCTTCTGGAGGGTGGCTACTTTTGTTCTCCATGATCACTGTGTGTGTTGTAAAGTAGCCACCGCTCCAAGCTCACTCCTGTGATGGACTACATTCTCACATTTAGTTTGTAGGGATGCACTGATCCCGGTATTTCGGTATCGAGTACGAGTACCAATATTTTTTTTCTGGTACTCACCAATACCGAATACCAATACCGGAAGTCCCATTAAGGAAGCCAGGCGGCGTGTAATGACTTGCCACCTGGCTTCCTGATTAGCCGGGAAGCCGGGCGGCATGTAAAGACTCGCCACCCGGCTTCCCGATTAGCAGGGAAGCAGTCCCCATGCTTCTTGTCACTAGGTGACGAGAACGCATGGAACCGGCTTTCTGGCCAACCTGGAAACCAGGTGCCGTGTAACGACGTGGCGCCCGGCTTCCTGATTGGCCGGGAAGCCGGCTCCATGCTCCCTCGTCACAAGTGACGAGGAAGCATGGAGCCGGCTTCCCGGCCAATCAGGAAGCCGGGCAGCGTGTAATGACTCGCTGCCCTGCTTCCTGATACCAAAAGTATCGGGCTAGGCATCGGACTAGTACGAGTATTTGCCCAAATACTTGGCATCGGCACCGATACTAGTATTGGTATCGGTGCATCCCTTTTAGTTTGTATTGAGATTGTAGTCCATCACGGGAGCGAGGTTGGAGCTGTGACTACTTTAGAACAGCAGCAGGGAAAGAGATGTAAAGCACACTGGAAATCCAGGAAGTTGGTGAAAGTGATGGGCAGACGGAAGGCAGCACTCACTACATAAAAGGGATATTGATTGTATTATCAAAAACAACTCTAGTATGTATTCCTATTACAATGCTGATGTTATAACAGGATAGGATATTGTATGCTGGGTCGTTACAACTCCTATAAAGTCAATTCATGAAATCCTTCATAAACACAACAGTGTGTTGAGTAATTCCTGGCCATATGTATATATTGTGATTTTCTATATAGTGAAAAAAAGTCCTAAATGACAATCTGGAATATTTGTCCAGATAAAAGCTAATACATACAATACTAACGAAAAAAAACGTGTTTTGCTGAGAGATTCTCTGAACTTGAGTTTTCTTAGCTGCTGCATGCTCCAATTCCGCGATTATCCGGAAATATAAAAGAAGTGTGTTCCCTGTGTCTAATGACCCCCTTTCTGCTGAAGTCATACATCAGTCATGTGAAGGTGTGAAATTGAACATTAAGTATTCCTCTACAGCTTATGGAGGCGACATGACAAATTATGTAAAATCTTGGGGAGCCCCTCAGTGGGGGGACTGTCTGAAGCTGGCCATACACTGCTCTATCGTTGATCGAGAAATCCCTGTTGTTTCTTTTGTATTCTGACACTGGCCGGCAACCGCTGTCAGAATACCGAACAGAGACGGCAGCTCATTGGAGATCATTGAAGATTTTCCGAGCGGCTGCCTCAATCACCTGATCGAGGGATGCAGGCCAAAAGGATGCCGACAGCAGCACCCACTGCAAATTTCAGTCGGTTCATCAAGAACTTTGCCGAAATTTGCATAGTGTATGTCCACCTTTAGGAATCAATACATCAGTACAGCACCATTGTACATCATAGAGGTGGACTAAAGACAAGTGCACTTAAAATACACCATAAATCATATTTACACCACTTTATAAATATGGTGATGTGTATGAAAATGTTTTCATAGCAGTTTTATATATTGTAACAGGGTGCCTGTAAAACCTGCCAGGATGGCAGGAAAAGTGATGGATGGAAGATATGTTTCTCCACGGATTCTTAGATATAGGATCTATGGTAATGCCAGCAGAGGCCTCGAGATAAAGAAAGATAGTTCTTTACCCTGTGTTGGTAAATCCCGTCCTGGGGCTGGTTTTACCAGGAGTCTCATAGAGCCCTGGGTGAGACAGACTCCGAGTTCAGTGGACCGTAATTTGATAGTGACTGCACAGGTCGGAGCAGCTGGACCTAGCAGAGGGTGTGTGTGAGTGCTGGAGGCACACAAGGGGCCAAACCAGGAGGGTGTGTGTGCTGGAGGCACACGAGGCCCAAGCCAGTGGAGAGTTGTGGGTGTGCAGGTGGCACACAGCCACAGGCAGACTCTTTGAGAGGGTCGGTGACACTCAATGGACCTGTTTGAGAGACTGAAAGTCAATGACCCACGAGGGGTGGGGAATATCACACAGGAGTGTGATGACATGGTTGGAGCTGAGGAAAGCTGCTGAGTGATACAGAGGACTGTATTTGCAGAGAAATATGCACAACAAACAAAC
This sequence comes from Nanorana parkeri, assembly GCF_000935625.1. Lineage (NCBI taxonomy): Eukaryota > Metazoa > Chordata > Amphibia > Anura > Dicroglossidae > Nanorana > Nanorana parkeri. The sequence continues at coordinate 764,544 of NW_017306744.1, forward strand.
AGACAGCGCCTTGTCCTCGTGTAATACAGTTAATTAATTAATGAACATACAAGCTGACATAAAATACTACTCACATGGTAATCACTGAATGAATGGTACAAGGCAGACCCCACACAAAGTTGCCTTGCTAGCTGACGCATTTCGGGGAATATACTACGGATGTCCCGATACCGATGCTAGTACCGGTATCAGGGCCGATACAGGGCATTTTCAGGAGTACTTGTACTCCTGAAAATGCCCCGATGCCTAGATCAGATACCGGCCGTTTACATTTTTTAAACTAGCTTCGGCCATTGACCCCCCATAGCCCCTCCCCCGGAATATCTCTCCACCAAACGAGGCTCCCTCTCCGCTCTGACCTCTCTGGAAGTGTGACAGCATGGCGGGGGTAAGTGTTGTGTGGACAGTCTCTTCTCCCTGCTGGTGCTGGCTGCAGAGCTCTGTGTCCCTTTCACAGACCGCTGTAGCCAGCATTAGAAGGGAGAAGAGACTGACTGTGAAATCCTCCGCTGCCCCCCCCCTGTATCTTTGCTGCTCCTCCGTGTCCCGTCCTTTTCAACTTTATGAATCGGTTTCCTTTTGGTGATATATCTCAGTGTGAGATGCCCGTGCTCCTTGCTCCACAGCAGTTTTCACTCTCATTGTAAGAAGAGAATGTCTGTTCAGTGTGCTCACGGGGGGAGCTGGAAATCTTGCCTTCACACAGAACGGACATTCTCTTCTTTCATTGAGAGGGAAAACTTCTGTGTGGGTCTGGTGAGAGCATTATTAAACACATAAGGAGCATGGACATCTTACACTGAGATATACCACCAAAAGCAAACAGTTACATCAAGTGGAAAAGGAATGCACACTTGTAACAATAGACAGCCTGCTATTGGATATTTTAAATTGCAATAGCCAATACCAGGCTGGCTATTGTACACCCCCCCATTGCCTGCTGTCAATGAGCAGAGAGGACCTGATTGAGAACTTTGTTTTCAGTTCCCTCCTTTGCTGATTGACAGCAGGCAGTGGGCGAGTACAACAGCCAGCCTGCTATTGCAATTTAAAATATCCAATAGCTGGCTATTGCTCCCAGCCACTGCCTGCTGTATTTACATTCAGTGAATCCAGTGAAGTAGAAAGGTGACACTAGAGGTCTAAAAGACCCCTAATGTCACCTTAAAGAGAACCTGTCACCTCCAATGCACGCAGCACTGGTGAGAAACTGCCCTAAAATGATTAGTCTGTATTGTTTTAGAAAAAATTTCACGGACATTGTGACGGACTCCCTGATATCCCGACTGGATATCTCCGTCCTCAGCCTATTCCCTGGGTGCTAGTACCAGAAGCCGTGGCTATGGCATGGAAGACAAGACTGACTTTGGAGTGAAACAAGAACTGCTTTATTGAGGCAGATCACACAGAATTTATATCTGACAGGATCAGATAAGAGTTCATTGTTACATGGAACAGTTTCCTCCCCCAGACAGCTAGGTGCCGCATTGTATTGTCTTACTTAGAGAGGAGCTTAATCCCATCACTGTAACAATGGCCCCTCCAGACAACCTGCTGCTTTTAGAAGAATGGTTCCCATCAAGTCACATAGTGAACGGCTTTCCCCAGATAAAATAGTAAACTGTAAAATACCCACAGCACACAAAGTTCTCCGGGGTAATGAATCTTTGCAGCCCTAGGTCCGTCACACCCCCTTTTAGAAAAAGTATCGGTAATTGGTATCGGCAAGTACATGAGGGACAGTACTTGTACTTGGTCTTGAAAAAGTGGTATCGGGACATCCCTAGAATATACCCCCTTCCTCAGAGCTCTGCATAAAAACACAAGTGGACAGTGTAAATAAAGCCTAAGATAGCTGTCCGGTGCGCTTAAGAGACATTAATCTCCAGTGCTGGCCATTGTATTTACACATTACCTGCAGTTGTCAGAATACCAGAACAGGGACGTCACGAGGCGTGGTGTCACACAAAGCGGGCACTGATTGACACCGCAGCGTGACGTAATTCGTGCACGCGCGTGATGATGTCATGCGCTGTTACCTGCCGGTGGCCATCTTGGTGATGGATGCTGGCAGAGAGAGGAGGGGATGTTCACCCGGCAGGACAAAGTATGCCACTGGGTCCCCTCCTCTCTCGTGCAACTGTCGGTTCCATGACCAAGTGCCCAACTTTCAGCAGGAGTGACACCAAAATGACTGTCAGTCATTGTGATGTCACCCCCTCCAATGGTGTCCCCCAGAGCGGGTCGCACTACCCCTAGTGATGCCACTGGTGACAGCAGCTTGGCTGATAATTCTCAACCCATCTTCTTTGATTTTTCGGTTGACTTTTGTCCGTGGTGCCATCAGGGCCACCCTTGGCTCAAACTAGGCCAGTGCAGCAGGAATTGCATGAAACGTGAGCCGTGTATGGCCAGCTTTAGTGTCAGATAGATTACATGAGTCTCCTGGCTCCTTTTAGTAAATGATGTTGTGATTGTCCAATGCTGTGCAATGTTTTGTATGGTAACATGAGTTCTAGCAAGGACAGAAATCTGACACCCCAGGCAATGACTCTGGTTGTTTCTCTTGAAATGTAATTAGTTGCAAGCAAACAGCTCCCATTGTGCCCGCGGCCATTAATGTAACTCTGTAATTGTCCAGTTTGTTAGACGGAGGTGATTCTAACCTTATACAGACATAAAATCTGAAGGCTGTCACTGCTGACCTCTATCTGAAAAAAGCCCATTCTCTGGCTGTCTCTGGTCATAATTCTTTGTAAGCTGGAACAAGTATGCTGCTAGTGAAGTCAGAACTTCTGATCTGCATAAAGTCATCAGAGAATTTTATTTCTGCATCTTATATAGGATAAACACTGTTTAGATAGCTCAGTGTTTATAAAGCGCTGATAGATGGTTGCCAGTGCCACGCAGTTAACATACAGGACCCATTCACAACATTAATGCACCCTGTTACCCAGCGTACCTGGTGTGCATTGCGATTCATTTGACTAGTACTCCTAATGCACTTCCCAACCGCCATTCGCTACAATGCAGTGCAATGCCTGATTCCACAATACCATGCGTTGAAAACACACGCCATTCTGTGCACGGTGACTGGGAGATGCATTGGGGTGCCATTCAAACGAATGGCAATGCAACGCACCTAGCACACAGTAAAGCACGTGCGCTGTGCAATAGCGTACATTAATCGCATGCCATCATGTGATTAAAACAAAACACATATTTTGAAATATCTGATATGGTAGAATTTTGGTTTTGATCTTATAATGTTCTGTAATTTGAATTGATTCCCGTGCACTGCTTTGAGAATGTGAATGTATGTAGGACCCATATTACATTTAGGCTATTTTACCCTGAAGGCTGTGACTTTAGTTTTTCTGGACTGCTTAGGGTAGCAAATATGGATAGGAGAGATATACTACCTTGCTGTGCGTCCAGCCAGGTCAATCTGCAGTACTTGATTTCATTTTTGGGAACTATTTATATTTGCTGTGCAAGCAGCACTGTACACTGCCAGGAGCCTCTTCAATTTCCAGGAAAGGTGCCAAATCCTATATTTTTTATTCTATTTAATCACTGACCTCCCTGTCTGCTAAAACAATGAAAAAAGCCCAATTCCAGACAATAAAACATAAATAAATAAACGAACCTTAGCCTCACTCTAATTGGAAGACGGGGGACTATACCTTCAAAGGTAGACCCCTGATGGGCGTCTTACCACAGCCCCATTCACTGGAAGTATGATGCCGAGAGGATCAGTGAAGATTGTGGGGCAGACCCTGAATGTCCCGTTGCAGGCCCCAGGACTTCAGTAAAACCTAAGTATAAAAACAAAATACTGCAGAGAAATTCTTTCTTTTATCACTGGCCTTTCTGCCATGTTTAATGGTTTTAAGTCCACAATGGTTTGCCTTCACTATATGAAAACAATTTTTATGAAAGAAACCCTTTCTTGAGAGAAACATGGAGGCTGCCACTGCAGACTACTCAATCTGCAATTTCTAGTTAACTGGCTGACCCTCACATATAATAATATATGTGGATAAGGCCTTTTGCTATGATCTAAAATAATGTTCTTGGTAAGGATGCACCAATACCGGTTTTTCGGTATCGAGTACCAATATTTTTTTTTGTACTTGCCAATACCGAATACTAATACCAGAAGTCCCATTAAGGAAGCCAATTAGCTGGGAAGCCGTCTTCATGTTCCCTCATTACGAGGAAGCATGGAGCCAGCTTTCTGGCCAATCAGGAAGCCAGGGGGCGCGTAAAGACTCGCTACCCGGCTTCCTGATTGGCCAGCTTCCCGACCAATCAGGAAGCCTGACGGCAAGTAATTGCACGCCGTCCGGCTTCCTGATTGGCCAAGGAAGCCGTCTCCATGCTTTCTAGTCACCAGCATGGAGCCGGCTTCCCAGCCAAACAGGAAGCTGGGTGGCGTGTAATGACTCGCCACCCAGCTTACTGATACCAGAATTTCCGGTATCGGGATAGGAATCGGGAGCATTTGGGCGCGTACTCGCCCAAATACTCGGTATCGCCACTGATCCCAGTATCGGTATCGGTGCATCCCTAGTTCTCGGTCAGTGAAAACCTCAAACTACAGGGTCAACGTAACAGGAAGATAACTAGCATTTCAGAAGGTGGTAAAAATTGCAATTATTACATTTTTACTTGAAGAAATTAGCTTTAGGGCCGTTCACACCAGATGCATTGGGGCTGCACTGGTCACTTATTCAAGCGCAGCCCAAACAGATAGGGTATGTCACCCACACAATTGAAATTGAATGTTCAAAAAACGTCTTTATCGATCAGTTACACTGCCATACCAAAAAAAGGATTACATAGTGCAGTATAACCCTCTTTTCCTAGTTTCTTAGGTGTGGCTGTGTAATTATGACTTAAAACAACACATCAGTAAAGCTGCAGTGCGGCTTTCACATTTTCTGCAGAAGACGTGTATCCAAACCTCTGTTATTAACCTCAGTGGTGAGACAATTTGTTTTACATGCTGGTTTGTGAGTGTGCCATGATGCCTTTCTACTGTTTTACTGTTCAAAGCCCATTTCGTGTGCACCTTACTGTATAACTGGTGACAAATTGTTGAGTGCATTTGTTTTGCTTGACAAATTATAACTCCCCCCCCCCCCAGCTTTCATTGGTGTGGCAGTGTAGATATCATAACCTTTATGCCATCCAAATGCCTACCACGATACATCCAAGTGCTCACTGTCCCCCGACATACATGTCACATCACATGTGGTACACTACCACCATAACATGTTCCCACAACATCTCCATCTTCTTCTCCTTTGCTTCGGCTGGCTTTGATATCAGAGCCATAGAGGAGATCACTCGCTGTGCTGTTATACTGGGACTTCCTGGCAGGAGACAGAGGCAGAGGCACAACAGTTCCTTGTGGCTCCCTCTGGGGCCTCCCTCTGCCCCGGGCCTCATAGCGGCCTCATTGGTCGCTATGGCTGTAGTTCCCCCATTGCTTTTTGGCATCCACATTCTTTTCCCTCCATTTATATAAATTATTTATTCAGCTGTGTGTGGCTCCACATCATCCATTCACAGATCCTTTGATGGGATCTGTAAATGGAGAAACTACAAGCCCCGCCTGGCACCATTGCAGAGGGACTTGTAGTTCTAAATGGAATACATTGTTCGGTGACCACAGTTGTAGTTTATTGACACTTCCTCCTGTCAAGGTTACTCAATGTTCGTACCTTAGTACAGGCAGAGACTGGAGGAAGAGTCTGCAGTAGCCAGGGCATTGCACCTGTGGTCCACTGATGGCAGTTGCAATGCTTTACTGGCTTCAATGCAAAGAAATAATAAATGCCCATTTTTTTCTATTATGAAGATATGTGCATTTATCTATTTATTTTTGAATGAAATGGTGGACTTTCCCTTTGAAACAGAATTAACCAGCAGAGTTTGAGGAGGTTAGTATGCAGTCAGCAGGCAGAAGCTAAACTGTGGAAAGAGAGGGATTGAGTAGCAGCAAAACCAATGAAGGACAACATGGAGGAGATTATGTGTTCTCATTTAGTATGTTGAATCTTTTTCTGCCATTATTGATCTTTTATTGGACCCAGCCTACATCCAAAACTATGAGAATTAAACTGTGTGATCCAGTGCTGAGGCAAGTTTGCCCATGTGAAAAACAACATTCACAAACTTCTCTATCTCTTTCAAGGACAATAACAAAAAGTAATATTTATAAATCCCTGGAAATGAAATGTAATGTTTTTCTTGTTGAATCTTTAAACATTTCTCCATACTGCAGAATTACCATCGTATAAAGCCATAGGGTACATGTCAGCTTCACTGATAGAAAAGTACGTAGTTACTTCTTCCTTCTGGATGGTGGCTACTTTTGTTCCCCATGATCGAATCCCTATACCCTTTTTATGGCCAATAACTTGCATATAAGCCTTCAAAATGGGGACATTTGATTTTCTGAGTTCTGGTCCCATAGACTTTCATGGAGTTCGAAGTTTGAGTTCAAACTTTTTCTATGTTCTAAAGTTCGAACTCAAACCGAACACTGGAGGGTGGCTACTTTTGTTCCCCACGGTCCTTGTATGTATTGTAAAGTAGCCACCGCTCCAAGGTCACTCCTGTGATGGACTACAATCTCAATACAAATGAGTAAACTAAACATGAGATTGTAGTCCATCACAGGAGCGAGCTTGGAGTGGTGGCTACTTTATAACACACACGGGCAGTGGCATCACAAGGGGGGTGCGGGGGGTGCAATGGCCGCACCTGGGTGCCGCCATTGGAGGGGTGACACCAAAATGACTGACACTCATTTTGGTGTCACCCCCTATGAAAAGTCGGGCACACAGTGTCCGGAGAAAGAAGGGGACCCGGTGGCATACCTCATCCCACCGGGTGAACGCCCCCTCCTCTCTCTGCCAACGACCATCACCAAGATGGCCGCCAGCAGGCATCAATAAGACGACCGCGCATGCGTGATGATGTCATCACGCACGCGCGGCAACGTCACGTGCATGCGCAATGACGTCACTGCAGGGTGTCATCCGGTCTCCGCCCCTGGGTGACACCCAGTCTCGGGACGCCCCTGCACACATGGACCATGGGGAACAAAAGTAGCCACCCACCAGAAGGAAGGACAGTGTCAGCACCAATTCAGAGATGATTTGAGGATCTACAGCCGAGTGATACACAAATAAGATACATTTTTGTTAATAGTTAAGGTACTTGAATGTATTTTTAAGATTTAACTCCTGAGTCTAGTGTCAACTTAAATCATGCTTACTACGTACAAAATGCTGCTCCAAGTTGCTCTATGCCACTTACAGGCTAGGCAGAAATGACCTGTTCAGTGGCGTAAAGGGTAGTTCCACTTTCACAGGTGAATTTGGCCCAATCCCCCCTCCCCCCTACGCTGACCAATGAGAAGCGCTTCTTCCTAAGAAGCGTTTCTCATTGGTCAATGAGGCCAGGTTACGGCGCTGACCCATAAGTGCTTGCCATTTATGAGTGAAATTAAAAATGCATAGCACGGGGCGGCACTACACCACAGTACAAGGTATGGATAGTGCACCGGCGAAGGGGAAGGGGGGTTCACCAAAAGGTAAGTATAGCAGAGAGGAGAGAGGAGATAATATAAAAAAGTCTATAGATTCTCTTTAGTCTACTTACATTACTGTTGAGCTTCTTTTACACTAACACTGCATACAAAGAATTTTCAGAGGTGCACCGAAATGGAAAATTCTAAACCGAAACGAAACCGAAATAAAAAAAAATGTTAGGCCGAAACCGAAAATTAGTTTTTTTTAAAAAAAAAATTCAAATATTTTATTTTAATTTA
>NW_017306744.1:774130-792515 GCF_000935625.1 Nanorana parkeri
TAATGTATTTTTTTATTACATATTTTTATTTTTTACTTTACTTTTAGGGGCTTTGGGAAATATTGGGGGTCTAAACAGACACCTGATATTTCCCTTTTAAAATAGAAAAAGAGATTGAGGACACAGAGTTCTCAATCTCTTTTTCTGCATCCCATGTTATAAATTAACAGGAATCCTCTATACTGAGTGTTCCTGTTCATTGATAACATGAGGACAGAGTGTGTTTACTATATCCACAATCATGAATGAACAGGAGGTGACGTGGATCACTTCCCATTCATTCATAATTGAGGATATAGTTAACATACTCTGTCCTCAATTATGTACACACACTCAGCGATCACTGATCGCTGAGTGTTTGTACCCGCTCTTCCTGGCAGCTGTCACAGGAGGCTGAGCGAGCGGTGCAGGGAGGAGAGCTCAGCCTTCTGTGACAGCGCGGGCTGTCTCTGTCCACACACCGCTTTGCTGGACTGTGATAGGAGGCTGAGCGGTGTGGGAGGAGAGACGCCCGCCACTCACAGCGCTCTCCTCCTGCAGCGCTCGGCCTCCTGTGACAGTTTCTCTGCTCCCCGCTGGGACACAGAGCAGCGCCCAGAGGGGAGGAAAGAAAGCAGGGATGCGCCAATGTATCGGCAGCAAAATGGCACTTTCGGCATTTATCCAAAAGTGCAATTTTCGGCCGATATATCGGTGCATCTCTAATATCCACCAATCATGTTGTCCACTGCTATCACTTATGCATAGAGGGGTCCGTCGAGCGGAAAAATGGCAACACAAATGCAGAAACATGTTTTACGCCATTGGGCTTGGTGTGCCATTTCCTGTCCATTGGTTTGGCTGCAAAAGGCATGCTAAGTGACCGATTTTTGCATCCATGTGAACTTAGCTTCAGGGCTTGTTCACACTGAAAGTGGTACGTTCCAGAGCGGTAGCTGCTGGAGCGCACTGTGATCGCTCACGAAACTTCCCCCTGCGTTCTGGGGCGGGAGGGTGTGTGGAGGTGCATGCATTAAATTCAATGGCACTGCTTCCACGCCCCCCCCATGCCTGCGTTCCGTTCCACTGCAAACGCAAAAAATAGGGCTTGCTCGCCTATGCCAACTTTACGTAGTCCATCTTCCCCCTTCGGTAAAACAGCTCATGCGTGCCCTTCCTGGGTTGAAGAGCGTGCTCCAGTGTTGCAACACATAACCACCATCACCCCTAGCACTGTGAGAACTAGGCACATGTGCGACCGTCACAGGCTAGGGTGCGCACTTAAGGGTGGCTCCATTAGACCATGCTAAGCAGTGGAGCCACCCTCAAGATGCTAAGGAAATACACAGACTGCAAATGCAAATAAATGACAGGCTGCACAGAGGAAGCAAAGAGCAAACATGGCGAGTCCTATAGTATACTGATATATGCCACATTTTACATTGAGGGGTTAATAATATAACTTTAAGTGAAGAGAAGACAAGCACTGATTGAGGTTTGTGTCCTTATCTCATTTAAAAGAATAATTTGGCCGGACATGTAAGATGCCAAAAAACTGAGAACACAGTAAAAAACAGATCCCTTTATTGTCATAGTAAGATGTGAAGGCAAAACTGCCTGTGCTGAGGCTTTAGAATAAAAAGATGTGAAATGTCCACTGTCACATAACAAACTCATGCAAGGTCTTAATTCAATACATAACAAGCCATACATACAGTAATGGACTCGGATTGCCTGCAGCCCTGAAATGATTTGGTTTTAACCCAACATGTGACCCACTTTGTAATTCATTCTGGCCAAGCTTCCTGTAAGAATCATCAGATTATCTTTAGTGTGCTGTCATCAGAAAATAACAGAAATCAGCAAGTACTGTCATATATACTGTTTCTGTACTTCACACTGATGCACAACTGCTTAAAGTGTACCCGTGCTTTACCTATGCAAAGTTTATAAAATGCTCTCCCCATCTGCAAATACTCACCTTCCTCTTACTCTCCTGCTGCTCTTTTCAGCAGCTGGTAACAAGACAGTATAACTTAGAGCTTACACAGGGCTGAGGACCTTATCCCTGACTGTGTGACAGTATTGGAAATTATTACCATGGTCATATGGTAGGTAGGAAGGGAAGGGGGTGAGTGGCATGCTCCTTATCTATACCCAGAGGCGTAACTAGAACCTTCAGGGCCCTGGTGCAAGAAACCATGAAGGCCCCCCCCCCCCAACCGCCATGGCACCACATGGTTAATAGGAAGGCTGCCGAGGTCCCCAGCAAGTGCGGGACCTCAGGCAGCCGCTTGTTTAAAATTTAGTGCCGGTGTTCTGTCGAGAACGCCGACCCAGTATTTGCGTTTACGTACAGACCAGATTAACGAGGAAACCGCCATTTATTTGCAAAGTATGCGTTTGTTATGGTTAATTGTGTCCGTTAATAATATGCGGTCCATGGCAATGAATGATGGGTGGCAGTAAATGATGGTTGGAATATTATTAACAGTCACATATAAAACAATTTAAACAAAATACTTTGTGAATAAATCCGTTTCCTCGATAATATTGTTCTGTGCCCAAGCGTAGATGCTGAGGTGGCAAATTCGACTACGTCGGCGTTCTCGACAGAACATCGTTATCTGCGTTTAGTATTGGGGCATTTTCACGGGTGTGAGTACTTGTGAAAATGCCCAGTATTGGCACTGGTGTATCCCTACTTAAAAATATAATGCATTGCTGGGACTTGTAGTCCTACATAGTTGGTGCTATTCTGCATTGCTGTATAATCATTATACAGCAATGCCGAATAGCACCAGCTATGCGGAACTACAAGTCCCAGCAATACATTATAGTAAAAGTCAGCACTACAGAATATCACCAGTATGCCCCCCACACTTCCCCGCGCCCCCGTTCCCCCTCCAGACTTACCTTTCCTCTCCTGCATGGCTCTCTTCCTCGTCTCGGCGGCCTGGGCGGGGCTAAGAGGAGAGGGTCCTCACACAGCAGAATGTGCTGCCCGGCGGTGCCTGCAGCACAAACCCAGAAGTACAGGGTATTGTTCTTGAGTATGACAGTTGGAGAGTAAAGGGAGAATGCGCAGCTGGGTGGAGCAGCAGTTAAATGAACCTGTTGCTTTGCTCTGCATGGTAAAGCTAATGTTCAGTATAAGCGTAGGTATTCTTTTCTTTTTTTATGTGTTCTTTTCTGTTAGACTGGTCTTAAATCACAACTCCGGCCAAAAAAAACCCAAAATAAATAGCCAATTACACGATATAATAATATACATTTTTTTAAAAATCAGTGTTTGTTGCAATACTCTCCTTCAATCTGGAGCTGTCTCCCGCAGTACCTCTTTTTCTTCAGAAGATGCCCTCAGTCTTGCAAGTTGCATGACAACCTGTATAATTCAACTCATTTCCCGAGACCAGGTTTTCATGTAACCACCCCCAGCCTGTGACTTGACAGTGAAGAGGAAAAAGCAGATTAATGAGCTCATCTCTGTTGTCACTCTCCTCCAGTCACCACATGAACTAATTGGCTCTTTGTGCTGTTTTTTTCTTCAGGCCTGCCGTACAGTGGGCTATATGAAGCTGAAACAAAGCCACATTCAATTTACACTGCTTGCATTAAAAAAATAAATTTAATGATGTTTTAATGAATACAAAAGTGCATTCATTTGTGTTCAGCTTTAAATGTATTTCCAGCTAATAAACTTATCATGATGAATTGCCAGAGGGCTTCATCTTCAAACAGAATGACATATAGGAAAGATGCTTAAAAGCTAGTAAAATCCACTTGGCCTGGTAACTGAATGCATTCACAGACTCAGAACTAACCAGTGTTTTGTTTGTGGGATTCTAAAGTCTATTGTAAAAATAATCCACCATTCTCTGGCTTCTGTACAGAACACTCTGAATTCTGAGACTATAAAAAGAACTTTTATTCACTGACATGAAATGTATCATTTTTGATGTTATGTAACTTATTCGTGCATACAACGGAGAAAAACTGTAAAGGACTGTGTCAAGCAACTTTTAGTTGGAAGCAGCTCAATGCAGGATATATGGATGCAAGGCTCTCGGTACTAAATCAAATCTCAATTGCACTTTGATTACCTACTCCTCTCAAGTATCACCTATCTCTAACACTTTTTTTTCTAAAGCTGGCCTTACACTGATTACATTTTGGCTGAATACTGCTTTCTTGGTAGAAATTTGACCAGTATGTGGCGCTGTCACAATTCCCCCCCACTGCAGCCACTGTTTGCGTATTCACACAATGGAACACCCGCCACTGTCAGAATACTATAGACCAGAGCAGGGGGAAATTGAGAGTTTCTCATTCAGACCTGTGGTGTATGGCCAGCTTTACCCTCATATATAACCCTATCTACCCCCTAATCTTTATTTAAAGGAAATCTGACATGAGAATCATGTGAGCTGCCATTGCCGACTCCTTCTCCTGAAAGTGCTAGCTGCTTGGCTGTCATGCTTAAGTCATTGAGTCAGAACAAGTATTTAACAGTTCGTGACAGGTCTCTGACATTCCTAATCTGCATACCTGTGCTGATTTAGTCACTTGTTGGGTGGGTCAACTCTCTTAGCTCCTCTTCCCTGAACTTCCTGTACAGTACAAGATTACAAGGGATAGATCAGTCCACAGCCGCTGTCCATCTACTAGCTTGGAGAAGGGAGGAAGGAGGAGCAGAAAGCAGCTTGCCCTGCTGTGCCTGTGTGTTTTTAGAGACACACACAAGGGTGGCTCTATAGGACCCTACAAGGGAAAGGAGCCACCCTTAAACAGGCTATCAGGGCCAGTGTTTAGGGGACCAGATGATTGATCAAAGCACCTCTTTGTAACTCTAACTGCAACTTTTGCTGGAGAGTTTGCCCTGTTAATCCCAAATTATGTTAAAGGAGGAAAAACAAAAACTGCTGCATCTTAAAGAGGACAAATGTTTCTATGCAGAGTTTGCAATTATATACTGTATGTGCATGGGTGCCCATTAGATATACAGGCCTTGCTTCCTGTATTGCAGCACAATGCAAGTATATGTGTCAGGCGACTGAATGAAAACAAAGCACTCTCTGTGTGGCTGATTCTCTTATCCTAACCTGTGCTATGCATAAAGGCAGAGTAGTTGTAATGGCTAATCTACCCTGACTTGTATGGTTAATCTGCAAACCTCTACATTTTATCAGAAATGAGGGGAGAGAAAGCTTGTAAACTTGTCAAATAAAAAAATATTTAAAGGGCCTCTATGGTCAAAAGTTAAAAATAAATCTGTATTTCTGTATTGAATGTCCATTGGTTTTATCCCACTCCTAATAACCATATCATTCTAGAAGTTTGTAAACTTACTTATTGAAGATGCCCATAGGATGCACTTTCTCATTGCACTGACTATTTCACTCAGCCCAGTGATCAACAGTGAAGTTGATGAAAGTGATGGGCATACAGAAGGCAGCACTCACTATACAAAAGGGATTTTTTTCAAGTGAGCTTTGTTTACATAATCAAAAACAACTCTAGTATGTATTCCTATTAAAATGCTGATGCTACAACAGGAACAGGTTTCTTACCCTTCCTCCTCCAGTCGGCTGTGCATAGCTTGTTTTGCAGTATGCTTGACAATGTTGTTCCTCTTTGGTTCCCTCTTATGACCAAACCCGCAAACATCATCATTCTGCAACTACTGACAAAACTTCTTACAAATTCCTGTCTCAGAGTGATGATGCAAACACCAGTTCACTATTTAACCTTCAACCTGTCCATTCAGTCTCTGCCCTTACGTGTGTTCTGATCTACCAAGTGCTCGGCAGTTCCTGTTCTCTGTGTATGACCCTGACTCTGGCTGACTGATCTCCTGGTTCCTAACTCCGGCTCTTGTTTCTGTTTATCTTGCTCTTAGTGTTCCCTGACCTGGTTCGGCTGACTCCCCGCTTTGGCATCTGACCCCTGGCTTGGCACTGATGACGTCCTGGACTTTCTCTATTGTTTTCTGCCTTTTTTGTTTATTGTTGTTTTAAATAAAACTCCTTTTATTTTTTAAACCTGCACTCTAAGTTTCTGTCTGGTTTCATGGTTCCCTAATAGATATTATATGCTGGGACTTTTCAACTTTAAATGGTCACAGAAACAGAAGTTAAGGGTGCAATTTTCCAACGGGGATGTATAAGGGCCATACACATCTCCCTGTCCAGCTCGTAGCAACCTGGGATGCTCTAGCCGGCGTCCTGCTCAGCTCCTGGCAACCAGTGATGTCAATGGTTGCCAGGAGCTGAGCGGGATGCCCTGAATGGCATTCCAAACAGCTCCTGGCAACCAGTGACATCAATGGTTGCCAGGAGCTGAGCAGGACTCTCTGGCTGGCATCACGCCCCCCAAACTCACCCACACCAGTTAGTGTGCAGCACCCCCAACCACACCCTCATCACCCCCCAGGCTAGGGATGCCTCTGGCACTGATCAAAATGTGACAAATCCTTAAAGCACTAGCTGGTCGTCTGTTTTCTTATAAGTGTACCTGTTGGGGACTATTTTCAGTAAAAAACAAAGTAAGGGGGAATGCTAAATTTAACAACACTCAATGAAACAGGAGCAGATAGGCTATCTTTTAAAAGGTATACTTGTCCCTATTGGAATCAAAGTTGTCTAACCCTTTTTCCACGCTATCCAAAGCTAAAATAATAATTGACTGGAGTTACACTTTATTGTAACCCTTCAAATCTAACTACCTGGAAGAAATGCCAATACTTACCTGATGGTTGATGATATTGGCAGCTAAAGGCCCAGCGCCGAACAGTACTAGCAGTGAAAAAAATCACAACTGAATAAAGCTTTCTGCTCCATTTTGCTAGCACATCGGAATCTGAAGATCTGTGCAGTAAGGAATCATTATTTTTGTGCTTGAGGTCATCCGGAAGGGGGGCGGTTGTGTGCAAACATCTCTGCAAGCTATTTTATGCACTAGAAAATGTAAGACAGCTCCAAAGTCATATAAGTGACAAAACATAGCAGTTGCAGCCTGAAAAGTGTGTGATCTTGCATCCAAAGCAGGCCAAACAGAGACTCTTGATCATAATAATTACAGTTACATTAAACAAATGCCAAATTATTTGATGCGCTGACCAGAAAACTGTTAGCAGCTTAATTCTTTGAAAATAACACAAAAGTTGATGTTTCAGTCCTCTTTCAGGCAATATGTCAAAAACATAAGTCTATGTCATCAAACAGGTTTGTAAATGTGAAAACCAGAGTTTGGATGAAAGTCAAGCTGTCGGCAACTGATGGGAAACAAAGAGTCTTGAACTGCCTCCCAAGAATGACAGATATGCTCTTCCGTGAATGTTGTGGAATTTATTGTGTAGAAGGATATTTTCGGTAAATTGTTATGTCTGAGAGGCACATCTGTTGCTCTGTTTTGAATGAACTGGAAAACTTTCACAGCATCTAGAATGCGGTGTTTGTGGCTGATGCTCCTTTATCGCATGCCCTTGCATTTTATCTAAAGTTGCTGGTTAATATACTTTCCTTGTCATGAGATGCTCCAGGAAGACCACTCTGACCTTGAAAAGCCTGCAATGTCTAGCTAATATACCAGGTAGCTGCTCTTAGTTCCCATTGAGAAACATAAAAAAAGCAGCTGCACTGCAATTAAACATCATGACAGAGGGCAATGCCATGTGACAAAATTCAAACACATATACCTAATGGAAAAGCGGACACACAATTCTAGGGGCACACAGAGCCTCTACTAAGTTACGGGCCTGTTGGGTCATCTTCAAAATCACTACCATGTACCTGGAGATAATGTCATTAGAACCCATGCTATAACATGTCAACTTGGCTTACTACATTTCCAGATGGTACACTTCGGACTTTCTCTCTTTTTTCGTTTATTTTTCTTTCCTGCTTCTCTTTTCCCTCTCCTTCCTCTTCCGCTCACCCACAACGCCCACTTCTTCCCCCTTCCCTTCCTCCCCTTTGAACTCTCCCAGTCTACCCTCTTCCTTTTCCCACCCTTATCCCTAACCAGCAGCTCCTTTTTTTCCCACTTTTTCACTCTTGCCCTCCCCCTCTACCAACTATTCTTACCCCCCACCCCATATACCCTGTCCTTTGTCTTCTAAGATGATGATAAGGTCACTGCATGACCAGGTTGTGATTATTATGCACTTTAAACTAGACGGTGTCTAATGGCTATCTTAATCATTGGCTACATGTGTCTTCATGTATGAGCAAGGCTCAGAAGTAATTGCTACCTGCAGAGTTTGCGGCCTGCAGCAACCGCCTTCCTCGGATGTCCACAAATGCTTAATCTTCCGCCATGGAGTGTCAGGCAGAAATCTGATAAGTCGGCAAGTAAAAATGTCAACATGATTACATAGTTTAAATCATATACCAGATGGGCCCCAAAATGTAAAGTTAAGATACTGTACACGATGTAAGCAATCCACACAGAGCAGGCATTCCAAACTTGTGTTTTTCTCCACAAACAACCCTTTTACTCTACAGCCGCAGGCAGTTTTCTAGGTCAACGTATGCATTATTTTGCAGCTAAGTGTTTACTCTTATATGTTAAAAGGAATCAGATTTGGGTCTTGTAGTGGCTGCCCCATAACTCACAGTGGGGTGCCTGTTATCCGACACAGCTGGAAGTGTTGGATAGTAGCGGTGCCTGTAGCTTTTCAAGACAGTGACAATTTTACTCACTGCCCACCGGAAAAGTTTGTTACAGGGTTCTGCTGAATAAGGGCCTATTCACACTTAACTACTCTGTTGCAGTGCGGTAATGCATATGGATTAACGTGCATCATGGCAATATGTGTTAACATGCGTGTTGCCACAACACACAAGTGTAATGGGACCTAAATGTTTTTTAATTAGTGACAGAATCTCTTTAATTATCTATAGCACATACTTTGGCAGATAATGGCTACAATGTAATAAAGCAGCTAATATCTTATATGCACTACATAATACCTGGATATAAAAGTATATCAGACATTCTCGGATGCATACCAAAAAAAACAATTTCAATACAGGGTTATTTAAAATGACAACGCAGAGCTCATAGGGGTTGTATCAGTCCATAGTGATGGCTGGCAGCATGGAATAAGGTACCACATTGCAGTTGCAAATTAAGGATCTTACACCTTGCACTAGCTTCAAGATGGGACATATACCAAATTTGCCACACCTTGCAGTACAGTGCTAAAGCAAGACAGATATGTTGTACAACATTGTGAGAGGTAGGAGGTATCTGCATATCTTCCAAACAAGCTTGTAGGACGTGGTGAAATATCAAGTCAGACAGGGGCCCACTGCTTGATGAACGTAGGTACCAGCATGGAGTAACACCGCCATAAGCGCAACCACTTTTCAACACTTTTCCAGAAGGACAGGCTTTGAAGTTCCTTTTGATAAAGGTAAACCAGCACATAGACTCACACTGTGATCCCAGGACATGGCCGTTGCAGGACAACTGGCCGAACTGTCTTGGCAAATCTGGGACAGTTGGTAAGTATGATAGTCATAGTGATAGTCATGGTTACCTTTCACAGTAACTTCTAGAGACAATGCAACATTAGTAAACTGGGTTCGCATCAGGGGAACTGGGTTTGCATCAAGCCTAGGCTCATCACTACTCAACAGCAGACATAAATAATCAATGTACTGAGCTTAGGAGAAACCTATTGCACAGAGAAAATACAAACAAAGCTCATGCTTGCTACAGCCTAGCTGCAAACACTAAATCTAACCAGGGGCATTTCAGCGGGTACTGGTTAGCACTACTGCCTTGCAGCATTGAGGGTCCCTGGTTCAAATCCTGGTCAGGGACACTATCTGCAAGGAGTTTGCATGTTCTCCCTGTGCTTGTGTGGGTTTCCTCTGGGTACTCCGGTTTCCTCCCACACTCCAAAGATATGTTGGAAGGTTATTTGGCTCCTGTCTAAATTGGCCCTTGTATGTATGTGAGATAGGGACCTTAGATTAGATGCCCCTTAAGGGCATGGACTGATGTGAATGTGCACTGAGGAAATTGTCGTGCTATATAAATACCAATAATAAATAAGTAGAGAAAACTAACTGATGGGAGCCTAATCAGTCATGGAATCATTAAAATGTATGTGTTCCATGTTATAGAAGCACTGCAGAATTAATATACATACTGTATATATATATCATGGCTGCTTTTCAGTGCCTGTAAAATAATAACTATGGTGCCAAATCCCCAAGAGTATATGGCTCTGAAAAACTTCAAGAAGAAGAAAACTGTTTAAAATCTCTGCCTTGAATGTACTAAATTGAATTATCCTGCATTCTCGTGACCACAAATTCAAAATGTGCTGCTGAAAGAATTATGCTGCTCTTTGTGTAGTAGTGCATGAACTGCGCAGGCAACTAACCAGACTGGTGAGTTCCATTAGTTGTGCTGTAATGATCTTAAGGACACATGACTTTTCAACCAGGTTCACGTGAATATCACTGCCCTCTGGAACATGTAGTAAATGTCTTCTACTTTTCTAATTGAATGAGTCCTGCATTTAACATCAGAGTGAAATACCAGCACATTGCTATACACAGTATGTGCATAAATGCCAACAATTTAAACAATAATGCCAACAATTTAAAAAGAGTATATATATTAATTTTTTAGGGCCCATTCACACCACATCCAGATCATCTTCAGACCAGACCAGATTGTTTCCGGACCCGAATTGCATCTTAATGTATCCCTGTGCTATTTCTGGCCACTATTCACACCAGCGCAGTCCGTTCCAGACCAGACCAGAAAGATGCTGCTAGTCTTATATTGTCTAGTCTGGAATGCACTGGAACTGCGGGCAGGTTCACACCATTTTCCGGACCAGATCTGGTCTTGAAAATGGTGTGAACCTGCCCTTAAGCATTGGACAGAGTTTGGAAGGGATTTTCTTTGCTGTCTGTGTCCTGTTGAGGAGATTTCACATCACTTACTGTCCTGAAGAAGTGAAGTGAGAGAAAATCTCTACAGAGTAAAGGGAACTTCCCTCTCAGAGAGTTGTCACTGGAAGAGGTGCCCCCCTTAGAAGATTTACACTCACCTTGTTCTGGTGACAGCAGTAATTTTTTTAGATTTCCCATCACTTGCTGAAAATTACTGGAACAAATTGGGTGAATCTCCCCAGAAGGGATGAAATAAAAATAAAATATATAAAAACTGGACAGATGTGCTAACCCTTCCTCACTATATCTAAAACTAAAAAAGTTTTGCCTATACATGCACCCTAAAGATAAAATCTTCTTTATACATCAAACCAACCCTAGTTTTTATATATTGTATTATATCACCATGTCATTTTCCATTGCATAAAGCTGGGTTTTTAAATCTCAAGTCCTGAGCTATCAGCCAGGCCTTAAGAGTTACTCGCCACCAGTTGCCCCACCTAACCCCTACCCTGCCTGCACCCTAACTCTGCCCCTGAACACACCCTCTTAAATTATCTTATGAAATGACACTGTTAAATGTTTTACTGAGAATAAAGTTACAAAAATAAATATTAACAACAAAAAGTTTTTCCATGATCTCCCTGCAGACCCAGGGGAAGCGTTGATAAACTGTAAACCCAGCAGCATAAAAGCCACCGGAATCCATTCACATCAGTCTGCTCCTGGCGGTTTCATGTGGCCCCTTACAAGTTTACAGTTAGAGCCTCTCATCTGGTAAACGGTGTGCGCTTACCGCTGCGCACGTTGGCGGAAATTTTAATAGGGTGCTGGCGGTAGATCTTTACGATCTTGCTGCTGACCTAGGTTACGCACAGAGGTGTTTTAAACCCAGTGGCACGTCACATACGTCACTGGGACACATCCAACCTGGTGGTTACCGGGATATTAATAGCTAATGAGACGCTCATTAATAACTAGGTAACCACTGATGCTGAGTCTCTCTCTCCTCCACTCAACAGTTAACGTGGCACTCTTCTGTGGTGAAGTCGCCCACTTTTTTACTAGTTTAAACAAGTTGCCGCAGGACAAAACGGTATAGGCGAACAGCTCGACAAAACTACAACTCCCTTTATGCAATAGGAGCTCTCTGCAGTCCAATTATTGTGAAGTAAAGAGCTAGCCACCAATCACAGTGCACGGAGTACTAGTCAGGTGGGCAGTACAATATCCAATGAGGACACTGCGAGCAGTTCCTATCCATACACTGATGTTGCACAGCAGTGAATACTGTATATATACATTGGCTGAATTGGCTGCCCTCACTTTATTTCCACTCGCAAAATTTATTGACTCCTCCATTTCAATAGCAAGGGCTGGTTTGAACTACAAATTTGAGAACCTTATTGATTTCATCTTTATGTATTATTTGTGCAATATCGATTATCTACGAATCTATGTATCACTTGCTTTGATGCTAAATAGAGTAGAGTGATGTCTAAGGAAGGAAAAAAAACCCCCATCTTTGCTATTTGTTTTGTGCTTCTATAGATTGAAGTAGGCAGCTGCCTATTCTGCGAAACAGAAGCCTCTGACACCAGTCAACACCAGGTATTTGGGTACCAAATGTGATGGAGGAAGAAGTAGCAGCGGGGATTGCTGAAGAGTTGAGAATCAGTAGGTGGGAGGGAGGCTTTTAAAAGACACTGCCACTTAGCCTTGAATGGGCAAAATGCAAGTATCTCTTTAAAAAAAACAGCAGTAAAAAATAAGAAAATAGAATACATTTGTATAGCAGATAATTAGATGTAATGTGTATTTATTTGCTGTGCAGGTTTGAAAATGATAAATGGATATAACTGGTTGTTATGGGTAACAACTCTACTTCTCCTTTGCCCTTCTTTTATGAAATATTGCATCAATATATAAACCAAGACAGGGATGTGGAAGCAAACTAGACTATAATCAGATCCATTTTATTCCAAGTGGAGATGAGCTAAAGCAGTGATGGCGAACGTTTTTGAACCCGAGTGCCCAAACTGCGACGCAAAATCAATTTATTTATCTCAAAGTGCCAGCGCTGAAAATAAGTATAGTATTGTATTGCAGTTTGGGCGCCGGGCTTTAAAAAACATTCAACATCACTGCCTTAGGCAAAATAGGGAAACACACATATTCAAACATTTATACACTCAATAAAACACACATCACAAACTTATTATAAAAAGTCTCCGCTGCTTGCTAAAGCTAAAGCAAGGTTTTGCTGTTATTATCAAAAATAACTTATTGTACTGATTTATCATGCTGTGAGTTTGTCATTTAATATGCGGACTGAAGAGTGAGCAGCATGAACACTTCACAAAAGTTTCTAAATTAACATAACTAATTTTATTTTTAGGCAGATAACCTACTTAAACAGAATTTTCTATGAATGAATCGTAGTATTTTGAGTGTATTAACTGCTTCCGCCTTATGAAACACAAGTGTCGGATCTGTTCCATATGTGAGAGAGAAGTGAGACGTGCAAAAAGTGATATAGTAGTGGCAACTCAAACGGTATGGATTGCAGAGCTTAAAAGAGAACTATGGGGTAAGTGTTTTTCCCCATAGTTCTCTCAAGGATCACGGGAGAACATATACTAGCCTCCTGGCCCAAAGCTCAGTATAAAGAGGGCTATTGCCCGCTATAAGCCCACGCGGGCAGGGCCCTCCTTACCATCTTGTCTTGAATTGTATTGTGATTGTAATGTCTTCCTTATATTGTAAAGAGCTGTGCAAACTGTTGGCACTATATAAATCCTGTATAATAATAATAATAATATACTGAGAGCGCCACAGCCGGGATGGATCCCGACAATACTGTCTGGATCCACCCTGCTGTGTGAGTGACAGCTGGCTCTGCCTATCTAGAGGCAGAGCTAGGTCTGCCCGCCCCCTCCCCATCTGTTCCTCCAGTCAGCGCTGGAGGATCAGAGAGGGGGGGATCCCTGTGGGCAGCGATGACTAACAGTACCGCTCACTGAAGGGAGACGATCGGGAAGTGAGCGGATCGGCTGCATGTTTCTGCTCACTTGCCGATCAATAGAGCCGACCTGTGACAGCTTCTTTGTCACAGGGCGGCTCTAACTATGAAGATGAGTGGAAATCACTCACCTCATAGTTCTCCTTTAAGGCTGCCTTCACAGACATTAGCAAGCATTTGGACAATCAGGAATGATCTGACTGCCTTAAGCTGGGCAAACACAATAATAGCGTGGATGAACGAATCTCCCGCTGTGTCCTTTGTATTCTGACAGCAATGACAACCACTGTCAGAATTCTCAATCAGTGCTTGAAAATTGATTGGCTGCAAGTACTGTTCAGTCGATGATTTTCCAGTATGTCCCTTTGGTAAGTCAATCTAATGATTTAAAAGGGGATAGGGTCACCTGGGGATCAAATTTTGACTGATTCCTGCTGCAAACTATCAGCTGACAAAAGGCACCCGTACATCATAATTTTGTAGTAATTGAATTTTATACTTTTGGTTAATTCATAAGTAACTGTAACTGTGAAATGATGTTAGTCTGACTTTTAGTAGTGCCATTGTGTTTGACAGGATCAGTTGTGGGCAGACACATGACAGTCATCAGTATGAAAGGATCTTGTGCTCAGGAAGACACAATTAATTCTTGAAGGATACAGGGCCTGCATTGGGAAAGGGGATATTTGGAATCTTTTTATTATTTATTCTGGTATAGATTGTTTTAATTACATAAATAAAGCAGCTTTATTGCCTTAATGGAGCATGATATGCTCCATTAAGGCAATGGAGCATAATACAAAATATGTAGACCAACATAAAAGTCGCAAATGTTTTGGCTTTGTCAAAAGGGTGTTTTTTAGTTCACTTGCCAGGATAAGGAAATTTTGAGTCATACCCAATGCCAACAGTGGGAAAACAAAATAATATAAAGCCTTCTCTAGCTGATCCTGCTCATTGCTCAAACACCTATGTCCGCAGTGTAGCACTCCATCACCATGTAGACTCCTACCCAGAGGAATGGTGTTCCCCCTATCCTTGCTAGACCACCAGTGAAGACTATGTCAGTTATACCTCACTGCCAGGGCCGGTGCTAGACTATTTTGCGCCCTAGACAAGACCAGCTACTTGCACCCCCCTGTCCCGTGTCGCAACCCCCAACCCCCCATTCTCCTGTGGGTTAGCTTCTGCAGGCGACAGGTGGATGTAATTTCATTTGAAACCCCACCCACTGAGCAGAGGAGCGAACCTGAGAGAGAAAGTTGTCAATCAGTTACGCTCCTCTGCTCAGTGGGCGGTTGCAATAGCCAGCCTGCTATTGGCTTTTGCAATTTGAAATAGATGGGGGGCGCCGTGGGGGGTGAATGGTCAAGGCTGCGCCCTAGGTAGCAGTGCGCCCTAGGTGGCTGCCTTGTTTGCCTAGTGGCAGCACTGGCCCTGCTCACTTCATTAGATAACTGTTAGAACCAGTGACTATCAACAATTAAAACTTAAGAAAGCAGGACTTAGTTTCTTTTCCTTTGCACTGGGGTTTAGTCTAAAGGTGGGCATACATTGTACGATTTTCATTTGCAATTTTTTGTTTCTGGCACGAACCCTCGTTTGACTATACCTAGACTTCCCAATCAAGAATAGTCACATTTCAGAAATTGTTCGTTAGCCATACTAACGAAGCAACCAATGTTTGACGAACAACAGAAATAATTTCCTTTTGCGCATGTGCTGTGTTCTTGCAGAGATTTTTGATGAACGAAAACCCCATTGATTCATCGATTTTCGTTTGGTCAGAAACATTTTTTCCAACCTGACCGAACGAAAAATTGAGATCACAATATCAAAACCAAAAATCGGTGATGCACCATCAACTGTTCGATTGGCATTCGAAAGACCATATGTGTACGACTTCTGAACGAAGATCGCACAGTGTATGGGCACCTTTTATAAGCTCCACTTCAGAATTTACTTTAGAAGTCCATGAGGTTTCACCTTCATGTAACCCAAGATGGAATAGCCAACCTCAGGTCAATAGTGCATAATGTCCCCTTTAAGCCAACCCCCTTAGTACTTATCTCCCCCCAGTACAAATCCTCCCTTCCAGTCTACCCTCTCAGTACCCCCCTCTTCCCCCAGCCCCTTCTCAGTGCAGACTCCCTTCCACCTAGACATGCATGCTGGGGATGGAAATTAATATTCAGGGCAACCTTCTAGAAGGGTCTTGCCTTCCACGCTTTGCCTGGAGATTTGTTTATAGAGAGGTCCTGCCTTTACCTCACAGGCCTGCTGCCTGGGGAGGAAGTCCACATGTGCAGAGGTCTGCGCCTTGTAGGCCCATTGCCTTGGGAAGTAATCTGAAGCTGGAGAAATAGGAAGGTGGCTACCCAGAGGAGCCCACTATGCTGAAAATCATCCAAGAGAACTTAGGAGAAGCTGCTGCTGCCCAAACATTGTATGGAGTCCTCATTTCTCTGGCTCTTTAAGGTATTCTGCTTAGTCATTTGTTAGCCTCAGGTTAAAGGTCCACAACTACATTTTGGTGGTCTTGGCTTAAAGGTCCACAACTAGCTTGTGAGAGGGTCTGAAACTGAGCCACCAAGAAGATGTAAAAGTAGCCACTACTCCAAACACGCTCCCGCTACAAATTTGTAAATTAAATGTGAGATTGTAGTCCATCATGGGAGTGAGCTTTGAGCGGTGACTACTATACAACACACACAGGGACCATGGGGAACGTAAAAGTAGCCAGAATTGCTAGTTAGTGTCACTTTAAATGTAATCTTCCTGTACTAAATAAGAAATCTGAGTTATTTATTATGTTCTATCACTATTATACACCTTTGGGTCAGACATCACTCACATTCCAAATCCAAGTAATATTACACAGGCGAAATTGGTCACAAGATATAATGTTTTAATAGCGTATTTTTTATGCAATGCTCCTTCTGGGATTGTTTATCATTCAGGAGTAATTTTAACTTTCATGGCGCTCATAAATCAGTGTACATTCACTAATAAAGGTGGAGTGTTAGGAATAACCAGGTGGAAGTGTTAGATAGTTATGTCTCAAGACACAAATCAAGGTGTACAACTAAGAGTCATTTTAAATTGCATCACAGCTTTGTGCAATAACAAGGCAATAATAATTGTTTCTTTTTTTGTACAACATGATTAGGAAATAATTCCCAGTGCACATTGGTTCCAACTAAGATGTCATCAATCTGTTCTCAGCTAAATTATGAGACTTATTACTACTAGAATGTTCAATAATGTATAAAAGGATAGGGTACAATTTGCTTATTTCCCCTCAGTATGATATGTAATGAATGCAAACAGGAATAACGCACCATAACGCTGTGTGACCACACAACAGATTTCCTCAGTCTAAAGCTAGCCATACATGTCTTAATTTTCTCTTGTCAGTCTGTGGAATGAATAAGAGAAAATCACTTAATTTTCCATCCGTAATAACCAGCCAACCAAGGATAGATGAATCACCACAGCTGGCTATTGTATTCAGACAGCTGCAGCACCTTCGGCTGCCTAAATACTAGACATGTGCAGCCGCAAAAAATTTGTTTGGTTTCGGATTTAGTTTATTTTCGTATTTCCGAAATCGGGTCCTGTATGTGTTCCGTTTTGGGTTTCGGATCGGATTCGTAATTCGGATCCGATTCGTAATTCGGATTCGTAATTCGGACGAATTTCCGAAATTTGGGGTTTTGCATGAACGGACAAATGTTCGTGCGTACGTACGTACGTAGCAGAATTGGCACAGTTGACATTTCTGGTTGCTGTGCTCTAGTCTTCACTATTAAAGGGACATTAAAATCCTTTTCTTAATATTTTTTATCCGTTTAAACGTTGACAGTGCATGCACAGGAACATGAAGTAATGTTTTGTTTTTATCTTCACATGCTATGAAATCCTCTTTTTGTAGTCATTATCGTAAATGTATAATTGCGTTTCCATTAGGACGAAATTCGTACTGAATCCAAAATTCTGAATCCGAAATTTCGGATTCGGATGCTTTCGGTTACATTTCAGAAATTCGGATGCTCCAAATCCACGAGTTCCCGAAAATTCCGTCCGAATTTCAATTCGGAACTAAACGAATCGCACATGTCTACTAAATACCCAAACAGTGACTGCATCTGATTGCACTGTTCAGCCAAGAATGTTCCACCTGGCTCAGCTGATTTTAAAATTGACTTTTGTCAAGCTGGGTGTTGCTGACAGGACAATTCACCCAGGCATAAATACAGATCTCATGGCACTACAGCAAAAATGTAACCCCTTACAGTGTACGTCGACAGCATCGGGGCTGTTTAAACAGACTCCTGGCGACTTTTGCCGCCGGGACTCTGTTTAAACTTGTAGAGCCGACTGTCGGCTTTACAACAGAAGCGATCCTGGCGACTTACCTGTCGCCAGATCGCTTCTGTGTCCCGAAGAAGGGGCCGCCCCCCCC
>NW_017306744.1:792972-803951 GCF_000935625.1 Nanorana parkeri
ATGAAAACGACGAACGCGCTACACATGTTGGGTATCGCCGCGCACGCCGGAGTGAGAGCAATAATTCTAGGGCCAGTATTTTGGGGTATCTCTAAATTGATGACCTGTGGGGGCTTTTAAAGCGTCTTCTATTGACTTTTTGGGGTACTGCAGTTCTTCGCCGTTTCACGGACGCACGCAATTTGTAACCTATGCATGTTGGGTATCGTTTTACTCGTTGTAACCTCATCTTTTATATGTCATTTAAAAAATTGGTATTTTGTTGTGTTTTGGGGCATTAAATTACATTTTTCACTAAATGTTGGGGTTTAATAAGGAGTTGCGCTAATATTGCGCAACATAAAAATTTGCAACTACCACCATTTTATTCTATAGGGTCTTGGGGGGTTTTAAGTCATTTTCAGGCCTAAAATGTGGAATATAACATGGGTGCAAAAAATGAAAAAAGGGCCTCAGTCATGAAGGGGTTAATGGGGACCCCCAAGAACCTCTCTCTGAGGTATTACTATCAATGCCAAGATTCCAAAGACTCCTCTTATGCATCTGATGCTAGCTTTCCTAGACTGTAGATTTTAAAGAGAACTAGGGTCCTCATCCAGTGCAACCACTCCAACCCTTAGTGACACAGTACTGCATTATGTTCTATGTGTAAAACAGAACCCCGATAACAAATCTTATTAACCCTTACAATAGGGCTACCCCCACACTGCAAAGTTTAACTGCTTGTTTTTGCCTTATGTAAAAAAAAAAGTTATACTCAACAATTTTCTGAGCCAGTCGGCTCTTAGACTGGTCCCTGGAGCCTCTCTCCCCCTCCACTCCAGCGGACTAAGGATCCTCAAGTCATAGCATCCAATACAGTATGTAGGACGTGAGGATGCTGAAGAACATACCATCACTGCAGCAGAGAAGAAGACAGGCAGGATGGAGCGCTGTCACAGTCGGCTGTCCTGACAGTTCGGGTGAGTATAACTTTGTTATTTTTGACCCTAGGCAAAAACAAGCAGGTACCCCTTGCAGTGCAGGGGTATCCCCAATGCAAGGGTTAATAAACATTTTTAATTGGAGTTGTTCTTTAATTTGCCTCAACAACCTAATAGGGCCCCCTTCCACCCCCAGGCCCCATAACAGCCGCCTGGGCAGCTATGACTACAGTTACGCCACTGCACCGATGGCTCGAATTTTGGCCATTCCAGCAGGAATTGGCTGAAATTCAAACAGGGTATGGCAAGCCTAAATATTCTATTAAGGGTCTATATACATGGTCATTTGTTAGGCCAGTTTGCAATGTTGAAATTTACATGCAGCATCTTAGAAGTGTTCAGTTTTTAGAGTCCTGTCAATGAATGTTATCCCCTACATCCATAAGTGAGCTCTTCTTCCACTTTGGAGGTTGCATTATTACCATGCTGTTTAATTTAGATTTAATTAACCTTTAGAAGAATGTGGAGCTACAGGAGGCTTATAGGGCACATTCATATAAGAAGTTTATTGGCTTATTTTTATAAACTGCATGAAAGTTCACAGGCATAGAAGCCACAGTCATCACAACTCTAACAAGCAGCTCTAATTACTGCTATTTCCCTTGGTGTCACTGATAATTGTCAGCTCAGCACATGTAACGCAGTAAGTGCTGCAGGCTGTGGCACATGCTGCTCTGCTTGGTTCCACCTGCTGATAACTGGCATAATCCTCTGCAACTAGTTAAAGCCTATTGGGGCCACTGACATATTTCTATAAAGAAGCATATTGCAGCAGAACACTTGCCTTTGCCTTGGATATAAACTGAACAGTGAACATCTATGAGCGACTGTGGCTATTTTGCTCTAAAAAAAATCCTTATCCAAAACGGATCTCTGCATATACAAAGGCACCAATAATTTCTCCTAAAGTCTTGTATATTAGGTATAAACATATAAAAATAGCTCTGAAATAAGGCGACCTCCCAGAATTGATGCCACTTTGTCACATAGGAGTTCTATGCTTAGGATACTGATGTATCCTTTGTACTCTGGATGCTCCTCATTGTTAATATGTACATGACCTCTTTTCTTTTCACATACAGTATCTCACAGATGTGAGTACAGGCCTCACATTTTTGTAAATATTTTATTACATCATTTCATGTGACGACAATGAAGAAATTACACTTTGTTACAATGTAAAGTAGTGAGTGTACAGCTTGTATATCAGTGTACATTTGCTCAAAATAACTCAACACACAGCCATTAATGTCTAAACCGCTGGCAACAAAAGTGAGTACACCCCTAAGTGAAAATGTCCAAATTGGGCCCAAAGTGTCAATATTTTGTGTGGCCACCATTATTTTCCAGCACTGCCTTAACCCTTTTGGGCATGGAGTTCACCAGAGCTTCACAGGTTGCCACTGGAGTCCTCTTCCACTCCTTCATGACAACATCACGGAGCTGGTGGATGTTAGATACCTTGCACTCCTCCACCTTCCGTTTGAGGATGCCCCACAGATGCTCAATAGGGTTTAGGTCTGGAGACATGCTTGGCCAGTCCATCACCTTTACCCTCAGCTTCTTTAGCAAGGCAGTGGTCGTCTTAGAGGCGTGTTTGGGGTCGTTATCATGTTGGAATACTGCCCTGCGACCAGTCTCCGAAGGGAGGGGATCATGCTCTGCTTCAGTATGTCACAGTACATGTTGGCATTCATGGTTCCCTCAATGAACTGTAGCTCCCCAGTGCCGGCAGCACTCCTGCAGCCCCAGACCATGACACTCCCACCACCATGCTTGACTGTAGACAAGACAAACTTGTCTTTGTACTCCTCACCTGGTTGCCGCCACACGAGGATGACACCATCTGAACTAAATCAGTTTATCTTGGTCTCATCAGACCACAGGACATGGTTCCAGTAATCCATGTCCTTAGTCTGCTTGTCTTCAGCAAATTGTTTGCAGGCTTTCTTGTGCATCATCTTTAGAAGAAGCTTCCTTCTGGGACGACAGCCATGCAGACCAATTTTATGCAGTGTGCGGCGTATGGTCTGAACAATGCTGGCAGCACTCATATGTCTATTTCCCAAAGACAACCTCTGGATATGACGCTGAGCATGTGCACTCAACTTCTTTGGTCGACCATGGTGAAGCCTGTTCTGAGTGGAACCTGTCCTGTTAAACCGTTGTATGATCTTGGCCACCGTGCTGCAGCTCAGTTTCAGGGTCTTGGCAATCTTCTTATAGCTTAGGCCATCTTTATGTAGAGCAACAATTCTTTTTTTCACATCCTCAGAGAGTTCTTTGCCATGAGGTGCCGTGTTTAACTTCCAGTGACCAGTATGAGAGAGTGAGAGCGTTAACACCAAATGTAACACACCTGCTCCCTATTCACACCTGAGACCTTGTAACACTAACGAGTCACATGACACCAGGGAGGTAAAATGGCTAATTGGGCCCAATTTGGAAATTTTCACTTAGGGGTGTACTCACTTTTGTTGCCAGCAGTTTAGACATTAATGGCTGTGTGTTGAGTTATTTTGAGGGGACAGCAAATGTACTCTGATATACAAGCTGTACACTCACTACTTTACATTGTAGCAAAGTGTAATTTCTTCAGTGTCGTCACATGAAATGATATAATAAAATATTTACAAAAATGTGAGGGGTGTACTCACTTCTGTGAGATACTGTATATGATGTAGTGTATTGACTGTTTTGTCAAGCTTTTTACTTGAAAATGTTGTCAAAATGCAAAATGTAATAAAAATGTATTGAACAAAAATAGCCCTAATATAATATAGTGAGGTCCATTTAGCTTTTAAAATATGGCGGCTACCATTATGGCAGAACTTTATGTCTGAAAATGTTCCCTCCCTAGCTCTTAGTTATTTAGTGGTATGGATACTTTTTTAGTCCTGGTCTGCCAACTCTAGTCTAGTCTGTATGGGCTATTCAGTCATACTTGACTGTCATAGGGTATCCTTGCTATTATCAAAGTCAAGATCATTAGATGCCCAATAACATTTCTCCCATCTACTGTTAGTGTTACATTTGATGTTGGACACTCTATGAAATCTGATGGATGTCAAGAAGTACTTATTTTATGCATAGACTGCCCCTGGTTATTTATTTAAAAGCGGACATAACAATAAGAATCATTAATGCAGGAATAACAGCTCAACAACAGAGGGAGACCAAGGTCCTATATGGTTTTGAATGCCATGCAAATTATTAGCATAAATCAGCAATCACATGACTGGAATTCATCATTCTTAATTGCAGTTTATTTAAGGTCTCCACTGCTGGTTACTGTGAAGTGAGTTTTTAAAGAAAAGGGGGAAATGCATTTCAATTTAAAAAAAAAAAAAATATACAGGCAGTACAAACAGTGCTATTGTTTCCGTGTATTTAATGTTGCTGTATATTTAATGTTAACCTTTCCATCAGCCAAATATTGTAGATTAGCAACAGGAATTAAAGACAGCCATCCAGATAACTTT
Source organism: Nanorana parkeri (assembly GCF_000935625.1). NCBI lineage: Eukaryota > Metazoa > Chordata > Amphibia > Anura > Dicroglossidae > Nanorana > Nanorana parkeri. The sequence goes on from NW_017306744.1 coordinate 797,438, forward strand.
CTACAGCTTCCTGAATACATTGAAACCTCTGAGACCTATTAAGTTGCTATGCTATGCAAATACTGACTTGATAAAGGAAACACAGTATGGCTGGACCTTCCTTTCCCCTCTCACTATTAGTTCTGAAAGGAGAACTACGGGGTAAGTGTTTTTCCCCATAGTTCTCCTAAGGGTCACGGCAGGACATAAACTAGCGTCCTCCCGTCACCCAAAGCTCAGTATATCGCGAGCTACAGCTGGTGCTTTTTACTAAGTTGTCCCTTGACGACTGCGTCCTGTGCTGTGTTGTTGGCGCTTCATGGGCATCCCCAGCATTACAAAAAAGGTACAGAGCAGAGGCACTGCACAGAGGACTAGCCAGTGCCTTATAGTGCTGGAGTCCCTGATTCAACTTCTACTATTGATAATATATGCTGTGAGCTTTTATGTTCTCTCATTAATTTTGTGTATCTTTGGGTGCTCTGGCTTACTTCACTTTTTCTCCTTCACTTAAACTGTCTGTATAAATTCAAGGTTTGATACAGTTTTTTTTTTCAGCATTGCTTGTAATTCTGATAGTCAGAGGTGTTTATTATACAGATTTTATAGTTTGGTGGAAAATCGACCTGTGATTGGACCTGATCCGGACAGCAGAGCACATAAGCAAAGTTACACGCATGAGGAGGGCACAAAAGACAGCTATCATCCAGTCCATCATTCTAAGGAAGGTATGTGCCCCTTTATTGTCAGCCTTATATTATAAGATCCAAAATTCAGAGGCTTTTTTTTTTAATGGGTCAGATGGCGTCTGTGAAGGACTGTGGAACACAAATGTGCTATATATGTTAGTATAGAATACAATAACATTATTTCCTCTATATCTATCTATCTATATATGATATATATGAGCACATACATGATGCACAGTGCTTTACAGAACAAATAGATCAATTGACACTACTAGATTATTTTTAATAATAAAATAGCTTGAGGGGAATTTATCAAAACGGGAGCAGACAAAATCTGGGGCAGCCGTGCATGGCAACCAATAAGCTTCTCTTCTCTGTTCAGTTGAGACTTGAAAATGAAAGAGAGATGTGGATTGGTTGCCATGCACAACTACTCCAGATTTTGTCTGCTCCAGTTAGATTTTTTTCCATTCAGCCCACACCCAGCTTTACCTCAACTAGACACAAAAGCAGGAGGTATGCAGGAGCCAAGTGTCTTGCCTCAAGTGCAGTGGGTATGGTGATAGTTAATTGGTCATTTTCACTATTCTCAGGGTTTGATTGTGTCCATTTCTATAGTAGAGATTTCCAGCTTTGCTCTATGTGACTCAGACATTGCCAGAATGTAAATTATTTTTAATAATTTTATTACACAAAATGTTTGCCACCTATAAAAACCTTTAAAGCATCAGCAGCCACAACAGGTATCACAGTATTCAACAGGAAGGTCTGTCAAATGATGTTTTTTAAATATTTCATGCCAAATGTGTTTGTAGTGTAACTGATGTTTAACACTGTATTTTCTGCAAGAGTTGCTGGGTTGCCCCCCTTTAAATAATATGTACAGAAAAAAAAGTTGTAGCTAACTAAACAAATACATAAGTAATTTCACTAATGAACACCCTCTTAGCTCTGCTTTTGTCCTTATTTTGATCAATCTTCCTGTGTATTCAGTATTTTAAAATTCAGTTGTACAATAGGTTAATGATACGCCTCTGTCAGAATACCCAAACAGCTGCCATCACTGTTCACCCCAAAATTTTCTGAACACAGGATGCTGGATGGAGGGCTGCCGACAGGGCCACCCACTGAGCACATTTTGTCCAGTTCATCAAGAACAGTGTACGGCCAGCTTTATACTCATGGTAACAATAGGATTACCTGGTAGGCTGAATTTCCCTGACTGATACTATTTCTTACCAAGACATGTCTCGGGCAAAAAAAAAATCAATCTCAAGAATTATGCAGCCCTTTGAGTTGTTTTTTTTAATTTTTGTAGTTGATATAAATATTGCGAAATCTTTAAGTACCCCACAGTATGGCATTTATTTTTAATAGCATTTAGTTAGCCCTGAGCTCATATATACCATACAATATGGCCAAAGAAATTCACATGTTGTGCCTTTGTCATTTCATGAAGCTGATACTAATAGCATTAAGTAAGAAAACCTTGTGTCCCAGATCACATGTGCCCTCTGAAAGAAGCTCTGCAGAGGACTGCATACAATTAGCCTGGATACAAACAGCTTGGATTAATAGATGTCATGTCCCATCTCTATCCCAAGCTAAGCAGAGGAGCAATCTGTGTCACCGGACATTGTGAGCCTTTGTCTCAAGCCGATTTACATAGAGATCATTTAACCCTTTGTCATCACCTATCTCAGCAGTAGTAAAGCATATATCATTATCTTGTTTACTGCCAGGGGAAAAAAAAATCAGAGGCATAAGTATGATTGCCCATTGACAAAAGTGATGGAAAATAGTCAGTCAAGTCAGTCAAGGGGCCAGCATGTCTAGAGACATTTTTAGAAAGACAACAGGTATATAACCAAGATTCCTGGTAGAAGGGAGGCTGCGGGAGTTGGGGGGCACCCACAATGGAAAGCCTCAGGAATAAGATGCAAACTGCCTGTGAATAGAGATGGGCTCACTGTTTGAGTCGAAGAACAGTTCGACTCAAACATCGCTAGTTCGTGTGTTCGACGAACACATGAACTGTCAGGGCGTTCAGTGGGCTGTTCGCCAGGCGAGCGCCCTGCAATGCACTGTATCCATTGGAAAGCCCTGATTTAGTAAAGCAATGCACCTGACCACAGGTCAGATGCAAAAATTTGCCCAATCACTGCACAGGGCTCTGTAAGAGCCATAATTGGGTAAGTAATGATGACTTTGCCCAATCATGGCTCACAGCTAACTCCCAGCCTCACACTATATAAGGCTGCTTACACAGCAGTCTTATGTAGTGTGTTGCTGGAGTTAAACATAGAATGGTTCTGACAATGTAGTGTAGTGTAGTGTAGTGTAGTGTAGTGTAGTGCAGTGCAGTGCAGTGTAGTTTAGTGTAGGGAAAGCTAACTGGTGTCAGTGTAGTGAAGTGTCAGTGCTTTACACTGCATTTAATGCTACATACAGTACTCTGTACTGTATATAGTATTATTTCCTGTGCTGTATATTTGCTGTCTTTTTTTAGTGTGTGTGTCAGTGGCGTCACTGGTGTTTCTCCTGCGTCACCGGTGTTCCCATTTTTTAAATTTTCTTTTATTGTAATTTTTTTTTTCCAGCAGCAGGTTCTTTTGCTGCCTCATTGCTGTTCCCCCTTCCGTGTCGCAGGTGTTCCCTTTTTTTAAAATTTTAATAATAAGCCATTGTACAACAGTTTATAGTGCACCAAGCACCACATGCGATAAAGTATTGCACCCAAGCACCAATTTCCCATCCCACATTATCTACTAAAATGTTATAATAAGTCCCACATCATGTCTGAAAGGCCAACAAGGAGACAGGTGTATGACAAGTATATATCATTTGAATTGTTACAGCAATCCAATCCAATCCTGCACTCGTCAAGAATAACTGAAGGGTTACGGTCTGAAAGCACTGCCAAGGCCCAATTTTAAAGCACCTGTGTGACAGCGAAATCAGCGAACACATACCGCCGATCGCTGACTTCTCAACGGGGATTCCCCCCTCCCCTCTCTATTTCTCCGGTGCTGACTGGAGAAACATACGGGTGAGGGGGCGGAGAGCCAGCTGTCAATCAGCCAGCGGGGTGAATCTCGACAGTATTGTCGGGAACCGTCCTGGTTGCGGGACAGCTCTGCGTTCTCAGCATATAGCACTGGAGGACATTGGTATATATCCTCCTGTTACCCTGAAGAGAACTATGAGCCAAAAAGGTTGGCCCATAGTTCTCTTTTAAAGAGTTGTGTTTTAAGTGGGACTTCAGAACCACTTGTAATACTCTTCCTTACTTGCAGTTTGTATAATAAGTGATACTTAGTGTGCATACTTCCTAACTTTCTCAGACACCTTCCAGCACAATGTATTTAGGCAATAGACACACTCCATCACAGCCCCAGTTATATCGACCATTAAGAATATATATGCCAAAAATGACTGATTAACCACCTTAGTGCTGGAGCAATTTTGTATTTTTTGCACACACATAATACAATCTGAATTTCTGGATAGAAAATTATTTAAAACCCCTAAATATGTGTATATTTACGCCACACACATTACAAATCACCGCAAATGTGGGAGTGTGAGCAATAATTTTAGGGCCATCAATCACTGATAACACTAATTTGATCAGTGGTAAAAGCTTTTAAAGCATCGCCTATGGCCAATTTTATGCATCGTAGTTTTTTGCGATTTCGCGGGTGCACACAATTTTAAGGTTCAACATGTTTGGTGTCTATTCACCCGATGTGACCCCGTCTTTCTTATTTTACCAAAAAATTGGGTAATGGTAAATGTTTTAGAACAAAGTAGGGAAAACAGTTTTTTTCCCCAAAATTTTCGGAACTTTTTCATTATATAGTAAAAAATAAAAACCCCAGTGATTATTAAATACCACTAAAAGAAAGCTCTATCTGTCCCTTGAAAATGGTATAAATTCCATTTCAGTACAGCGTTGCATGACGGAATAAATGTCAGTCAAAATACCGCAGCACTGAATACTGAAAAATTTCCTGGACATAAAGGGGGTTTAAAACCCCCGGTCATCAAGTGGTTAAAGTGCATTTTTTTTCTGTTTAGATCAGCTCTATGCACGGACAACCGCTCCTGTGTGAACGGATTCTCATGGTGTTTTATGTATATATTGATTATGTTGTTTTTGTTTCTTTAAACAGTTTAGCAAGTAGTTTCAAATGCTTAGCCAGATGTGAAACAGGTAATGTTAGTGAATAGGCCAACAAATGCATGTTTGTGAAGTAGATAGTTGGGGTTCTTGAAGCCACTGAATTCTATTTTAGAACTTGTTTTACACACCCACTTGTCTGTAGTTCAATTTTAAAAACTAAAGGTGGTGCAGAACATTTCCACTATGGAGGCAAAGAGTTGTACGGATATAATGGTTAAGGAGGCAACTTATATAAGAGGCCCACTTCCATTGAATTGCAGCGGCCTATTTGCTTTGTCTGTGTTTTGCTGTTTGTTTGTGGGTTTTCATTTTTGTGTTGCTGCTCCTTTAAGACATGTTCACCTGGAGGATTTTAGGAGAATCTTGTCCTTGTTGAGCTTCTCAATCTATCTCCAGCTTCTGCCGAACCCCATGTAAAACAAGTTCCATGGATCAGCGTCAGTTGGCTGGATCACAACACAGTGAACTCCTCTCCCTCCCCTTGTCGTGGCAATCGTATGTGGTTTGTCACCTCTTTTTTTGAGGGGGACTAATGGGATTTACGGTACATGTTTTATTTTGCTGCTTGAGTCGTAATGACTGAGCAATGGTTTGTTGGATTATAATATTGAATGATATTAATTTGGTTTAATAAAGTTGTTGTTTTATTTGATACCAATAATGCCGGGCCCATAATTTTACCAATATGTCGCTATTGTGTTTTTATTTCTTATTAATGTTAAGTTTTAGTATGAGGGTCACCTGCAATCCCATGACTTCACTGCCATACCCTTCTACAACATCTGTATTGTTATGACTGTGAGGCTTTGACCAGAGGGAATTATGCTGAGTCATGCTACGTTCTCCACCATGCAGTGGAAGGGGCCAACACCCAGGAATAAAATGCAAGCTGCCAAACTGTAAGTGTTTACTAAATGTACTGAATGGGAGAGCAATTTTTAAAAGAGGGATAATTACAACAACATGCTATGGTAGACCACAGGCCCGCCCTGGCCGCTGACGTCACACGCCGTGAGATGTAGTCAGTGTGGCGTGTCTTGGATTCACTAGGGAGAGAGGAGATACCAATGGTTCAGTGGGAAGTGCTGGCTAGGGCTAGGAAATATCGGTTACCATGGAAGGTTTTTGAGCTCCACCTATTCTTTCATCTTTGAATGCTCCCTACTCTCTATTACGGATGGGCTCGACGTTCGAGTCCAACAACAATTCGACTCGAACATCGGTAGTTCGTGTGTTCGGCAAACACTCGAACCAACAGGGCGCACCGCACAGTGTCTTGTGAAGCCCTGATTGGGCTTCACAGGCAGTTAAAGGGGACCCCCTAGTCACGATATTTAAAGGAATTTTTTATTTTTCTTGTTTCACTTTAACCCTTTCGCTGCCAAGCCCTCCGGAACATTTTTCAAATCAGCTGGCCATTTAGCCGCATAGTTCTAGCCGACGTATGACAATGAAACTGTCACAGGTCGGCTCAATAGATCGGAAAATAAGCGAGCACATACCGTCGCTCGCTCACTTCTCGATCCTGTCCCTGCAGAGAGCCGTGACTGTCACTCACGGCTCCCTGCAGGGTTTCCCCCTCCCCTGCCCGATCCTCCAGCACTGACTGGCGGAAAGGCCGGGGGGGGGGGGCGTACAGCTGGCTCTGCCTCTAGATAGG